>NW_027099950.1:0-108596 GCF_031753505.1 Anomalospiza imberbis
GATTGCGGCCCGGTGCTGAGCTCCAGCAGAGCCCTGGCAGAGCCCAGAGCAGCCTCAGCACCCGCAGAGCCCGGCTGCAAGGAGAGAAACCAGAAAGCGCCCGTCAGCTGAAGGCTCCTGTCCCCTTGTCCCAGCCGCCCGCGGTGCCCAGGCCGTGCTGGCCGTGCCCAGAGCTGTGCCCAGAGCTGCCCATCCCTGCTGCCTTTGGGAGCAGAGCAGGAGGGCAGGACATGTGCCCAGCCTGCAGCCAGCCACGGCACATCCAGCCCTCAGCAGCTGCCCAGAGCAGGATGCTCCTGTGCTCGCTGCCATCTCCCCAAAGCTCTGATCCCACCATGCCAAGCAGACAAGACCCACATCACGCTGGAAGAAAAGCTGGTCCCAAACGATGTCCTCAGCCTTCTCCAAGGGCACGGCCCATCCACGCCACAGCTGCTCCCAAGCACTTCCCCATCCAGACTGGACCCCACCTGGAAAGCTTCCTCTAGAAAAACACACAACAAATGATTGAAAATAGATTACAGACAAAAAGGGGAACAAGAAAAAAGGTCCAAAATCTTATCTCTGTCAGAGGCTTGAGGAAGGCCCAACCCCTGCATGCCAGGGAAAAACCCACCCACAGGTGAGGGAAGCCCAGGCTTTTCTCCCTTCCCCCCTGCACTGCCCCCCAAAATAACGGTGATCCCAAGCAAACAGGGGCAGTGGAGCAGCCCAAGCCCTTCCTTGCCTGCAAAGCAAAGCAGCCCCTGCACAGGTTCTGGAGTCCCACCTCTGCTCCCACCATGGGGGTTTCTTTGTGTCGGGCTGGCTGCCCCAGCCCCAGCCCGGGGCACGGTGGGTGCTGGGGCTGTTGGCAGGGCCAGGAGCCCACTCCCATTTCATCAGCACCCCAGCCCATCCCCCCAGCCCTGCCAAAAGCAGCCTGGCAGCGGACTGAAGGATCAGCTGCATCCGCCCCAGCAAAGGGGGGAACCTTTGGTTCCTGGCCAGGCTGTGCAATGCCCAAATCTGGGAGCATCCCCCTGCGTGTGGACTCATCTGCACATTCCCTGTGCAGCCTGGCTTTGGAGAAGGTGCCAGAATCAAAGTCCATCATCCTCAGCTGCCGGTGACCAGGTGGAGGAAGAGGTTGTCATCCTTGATGTCATCCTCCGTGTCCCCAGCAGCAGCAGCCCCACCTGGTACAGCTTCTCCAGGGGCTCCTTCTCCTTCCCTGGGGTGAGCCCAGGCTGTCAGGGTTCTGCCCAGGGCCCCAGCTGTCAGGGAACCAGGACAAGCAAAACCAGCTCGGATGGTGGCCACCAGTGCTAGGCAGAGCAGCTGAGCTCCAGCACAAGGGCTGCGTGTTCCCATCTGATGACCCCTGGGCAGTGACACAGGCAGGACAAAATGTCTGGGTTCCTTTGCTTCTCATTGCCAAGGCATGTGTGGAGCTGTAACTTACCAGGGCCTTGCATCAAAGCGTGCCTGTGGCTCTCTCCCTTCTTCTAGGGCAGATCAATATCCTGCAGCCAGGGATCACAGAACAGCTCTTCTAAAGAGGGCCTGTCCCAGTCCAGCATGGATAAACACCGCCTGATCAGATCTTGGCACTCTGGGCAGAGAAACCAGAAACCGCCGGTCAGTTGGAGAAGGCTCCTGTTGGCTTTGCCCCACTATTCCCGTGCCCAGGCCATGCTGGATGTGCTCAGAGCTGGGCCTAAACGTCCCCATCAATTCCCTGTTTTGGAGGAGAGCAGGAGAGCAGGACATGTGCCACCTCCTCAGCAGCTGCCAGAGCGGGATGCTCACGAGCTGCTGCTGTCTCCCAGCACTGGTATTGCCCCCGTGGCCAGAGATGAGGATCCACCTTGAGAGAGCCGT
The DNA here is from genome assembly GCF_031753505.1 of Anomalospiza imberbis. Lineage (NCBI taxonomy): Eukaryota > Metazoa > Chordata > Aves > Passeriformes > Viduidae > Anomalospiza > Anomalospiza imberbis. Next base: position 1,864 of record NW_027099950.1, read on the forward strand.
TGTGGCAGCGAGAGTTGATGGTCCCAGCTGATGTTCTGGCTCCTCCTGAAAGGGTGCTCCCCGCAGACCATCTGGTGCAGCAGGATGCCCAGGGACCAGATGGTAGCTGGCTTGCCGTAGTACCAGCCAAATTGGGTCCATTCTGGTGGGCTGTATGACCGTGTTCCTATGGAATACAGATGGGGTTCATCAGGGGGACGCTGCTGCTCCCTGAGCCTGGCCCCAGCATCCCTGGGTGTGTGGGGGCTGCCCCAGTGGCACACGGGGTGACCGCTGCCCTCTCACCAGCACCTGGGACTTGTGTACAGATTCGGGGATGGAAAAGAAGCCACTGGTGCTGGAAGAGGGCAGCAGAAGTCCTGTCAAGGCCCGACCATGACGGGAAAAAACCCACTCATTGCTTGGGAAAACCATGCCCTCATCCTCCCTGCCTGCACTGCCCCAAAAACATTATGAATCCAAACCAAACCAGGTGAGTGGAGCAGTCCAAGCCCTTTGTCACCTGCACACCAAACCGGCTGGGACACAGGTTCCGGCCCCCCTCTCTGCTACCCCCACCCACGGGTGTTTTGTCAGGCTGGCTGCCCCAGCCCCAGCCCCAGTCCTGGGCAGAGTGGTGGGCAAAGGCTGCCAGCAGGGCTGGAAGCTGTCTCCCCACCCAGCCCTGCTCAAAAGCAACTCAGCTGAAATCTCAGTGCCATGAAGGGCAGCAAAAGGGAGAATCCCCGCTGCCACACCCAGCTTGGGCTGTGAGGTGTTGGGCCCTGAGATGACGGGACTGAGAGCACACCCCTGCGTGGGCTCACCTGCAAAACGAGTGTAGGCTGTGTCTTGCAGGTAGGTGCCGCAGCCAAAGTCAATCAGTTTGGCCTGCCCGGTGGCCAGGTCAACCAGGATGTTCTCTGGTTTGATGTCTCTGTGCAGGACCCCGCAGCTGGTGCAGTGCCGCACGGCCTCCAGCACCTGGCGGAACAGCTCCCGCGCCAACTCCTCAGACAGGAACCCCCGTTCCTGAATGAAATGGTGCAGGTCCTGGCACCTCTCCGGGCGTTCCAGCACCATCAAGACATCACTGGGGAGCTCCTTCCACTCCAGCAGCTGGACGACACCGGGGAAGCCAGTGGACACCTTGGCCAGCAGCACGACCTCCAGGGGGTGCGCTGGTGCCGTCGGGCTGCGGGAGGAGCGCGATGCCATCAGTGGGGCTGATGCCGTGCCGGGGGTCGGGAACCCCTCACCCGGCCCGGGATGCTCTGCGCCTTGCGCTGGCCCCACGCCTGCTCTCCCTCGAGGTGTCCTGGTGGCTTCCAGCCTGCCGGGCCTCGGCTCATCCCCGCCCAGCTTCTGCCGCTGGCCCCGCTCACTCACCAGCTCGCCCCAGTGCCGGACGCGGTTCCTTGGCACCCTTTTGATGGCCACCTGCAAGCCAAGAGCAGCAGCGGGCTGAGCTCGCCACCTGCCCTGCCCAGCCCCCTCCTCCCCCTCCTTCCCTCCTCCTCCACCTCCTCCTCCTCCTTCTTCCCTCCTACCCCTCCTCCTCCTCCTCCTTTCCTTCCTCCTTCTCCTCCTCCTCCCCCTCCTTCCCTTCCTCCTCCACCTCCTCCTCCTCCTCCTCCTCCGCCCCCTCCTCCTGTGCCTGCCGCCGGCCCCGCCGCTCACAGCGGGGCGCCGTCCGAGAGCCGCGTGGCTGCGAAGACGCTGCCGAAGCCGCCGCTGCCCAGCAGCGACCCAGCCGGTACCGCTCCTGCAGGGCCTCCCTCCTGCGCCTTCCCTGCGGGCGGGACGGGGCTGTCAGCGCTCGGCCCGGGGCCAGGAGCGGCCCCCGAGCGCTCCCCGAGCGCCCCGGGCCGGCCCTCCCCAGGCGTTCTGTCCCTGGAATGGGACAGCGGCGGCTCGGGGCCGACGGCCGCGGTGCCGAGCGGCGGAGCTCGGGCCGGGGAAGCCGCAGCGGGGGCGGCGGGAGCGGCCGCGCCGCGTGTGTCCTCCGGCGGGGCCCGGGAGGAGCCGGGGCCGGGGCCGGGACTGGAGCCCACGTCGGGGCCGGGGCCGGGCTCGGGCCAGGCGGAGCCAGAGGGCGGCGGTGCCGCCCGAGCTCCAGGCACTGATGCCCGCCCAGCAGCGCCACCGCCAGCACGGCCAGAGCCGGGCGGAGGCGAGACCCCGGCGGGACGGCCGGGGACGGGGACGGGAACCGGGGCGGGGACGGGGCCGGTGACGGGCTGGGGACATGGCCCAGGCCAGCAGGGGAGAGGGAGACTGGGAGAGGAGGGGACACCGTGAAAGGGAGAGCAGGAGAGGGTGCGGGACTTGCGGGAGAGGGAGAGGAGTGCGAGGGGGTCGATAGACTATCTGCTTTCGCTGCTGCCGCTGCTGCCGCTGCTGCTGCTGCCGCTGCTGCTGCCGCTGCTGCTGCCGCTGGCAACTGAAGCTCCGGGGCCGTTTGTCCCCGTGTCCGTTTTTCCGTTGCCCGCTCGCCCCCGCGCCCAGCCCCCCGCTCCCCAGGGGCAGGCCCCTGAGCCTGTCCAAACACACGGGAACTTTGCCCTGGTCAGCCCAGACCAGAGTCTGGACTCCTACACAGGGGAACAGGAATCCCCTTGAGCGCTGCTGTGCCTTGTCCCCCGCTGAGGATCAAACCCTATCGGAGCACATTCCCTGAATGCAGAATTTGTACCTTACCCAGGCACTGCACTTACCTCTCCAGCAATGATTAAAAAAAACAAAAAAACCCCAAAAAAAAAACCCAAAAGAAAACAAAAAAAAAAACCAACCAAAAAAACCAAAAAAAAAAAAAACCCAAAAAAACCCCAAAAAAAACAAAACGAAAATGGGAAGGCAAACTGTGAAACTGTGTGTAGCTCATGGTATTTTACAGGGTCTAAAATTCGCCAAGTAATGAATCTTAGAGATGAGATCTATTTGGATTAAGGGGATGGAGCAGTAGTTCAAGATGGAAAAGAGGAGCATAAAAAAAACAGAGAAAAACATCTTCAGTTGTTTCTTGCCATTTTCATTTCATTTCTTAAAAGCTGTTTCAGTTTTCCCAGAATCTTCTCCACACTCCTGTTTGCTCTTTCCAAGAACCTTTCCTGGAGAACAAGGTGCAGCTTCTGTCACAAGATGTGCCACCAGCTGCAGTTTCTCTTGGCTTTCCACAACGTGTGTGCAGCTCAACTCTTGCAGCATAGCAGGGCAAATGTTTGAAGGATTTGACAGCTTGTTCTTTCTTTTCCTTGTGGGCTGGGCAGTTGTGCCATTGGTAAGGTTTTCATTGTTACTGTTTTACCCTAAGAAACCATGAGGGGGTACCAGGAATTGTCAGGGAATGCAAGCCGGACTGAATGCAGAGAAAGAATCTGCAGAGCCTGCAGCCAGAAATGGAGAGCTGTGTGATAATCATTGCAACATCCGCATGGCCATCTTGAAAGTGATCTAGAAGATGAAAATGCTCTGACAGAGGGCATTTGTTTCTGAGTTCAGTGTAGAGGATTCCACATCTAGTGCATTGGTTCATAAATCAAGAGTTCAGTCAGTTCATGGAAAGCACCAGAACAAGCACTAGGACTGGGACACACTGGGAGCCACTGGAAATGTGCTGGGGGTAACTGGGACCACGCTGGGGGCAACTGGGGACAAGGGTGAGTGACTGGGGCCCTGCTGGGAGAGACTGGGATCATACAGGACTCATACAGGGATCGTACTGGGAGTGACTGGGACTAATTTAGGGGCAACTGGGAGAACTGGGAAAACACTGGATGGCACTGGGAACAACGGGGACAGCGCTGGGGGCAAATTGTATCATAATGGGGAGTGACTGGCAGCAACTGGGCTCCTGCTGGGAGCAGCCCCTGGCAGCCCCGGGAGCCCTGCACCCCTTTCCTGGCCATGCCGGCCCTCCAGGCCCCAGAGCCCCCTTTTCCTTCACCCAGAGACCCCCTGGACCCCTATTCCTGCCTTTCCTAGCGCCCAGCCCCTCCTTTCCTCAACACCGAGGACATCCGAGACCCCTATTCCCAGCCAGCCTGGGTTTTCCCACCTTTTGCTGGGAATGGGGACACCGGGGACCCTTGCAGTCCTCTTTGCTGATGATAGTGACACAATTAAGCTCGCCCAAACTCCTCCTGGATCTCCCCTAAGCCCCCAGTGGGGATTCCTGGGAGTTCCCCTGTGTTTACCCTTTCCCAGGACTTTGGGGGTCCCCCTGACCTGTCCGTGCACCCCCAGATTTCTTCCACAGCCCCCTGTGATGGTGGGGGTGGGGGCCGAGTGCTGGTGCCCCCCTGCCTGCAGCAGATCCAACGGTGAGGGGAGTTTGGGGGGGTCCCTGAGCACTTGGGGTCCCCTGGGTTTTGGGGTGACCCCCGGGCCCCCCAGGATCTCCCTGAACACGCTGACGCTGCCCGTGCACAGTGAGAAGGTTCATACCCGGCATGGGGTCCCAGCTCAGTCACCGGCATCGCCCAGGAACCCCCAAACCCTCCTGGGACCCCCAAACCCCCCGGGACACCTCGACCTCCCCGGGACCCCAAAACCATCCCTGGGCCGTCCAAAAACTCCCCAAGACCGCAAAAACCCCACAGAGACACCCCCCAAACCCTCCCAGGACATCAAAATTCCCACAAGACCTCCCAGCACGCCCCAGACGCCCCTGAGAAGGTTCGGTCCTGGCAGGGGTTCCCCATCTCTGTCACCAGCAGGTACCCCAAACCAGCCTTGGGTTTGCCCTGGGATTGCCCAATCCCCCCCTTTGGGAATCCCTAAAACCCCCCTGGGAATCCCCCCAAAATCCACCAGGACCCGAAAAACCCTGGAGATAGACAAAACCCCCCCAGGAATTCTTCAGGGAAGTTTATACTCAGCACGGGGTCCCCATCACCATCATTGGCATCACCCGGGTACCCCCAGATCCTCTCGGGACTCCCAAACCCTCCTGGGACCCCCAAACCCTCCCAGGTACCCCTAAATCCTCCCAGGACTCCCAACCCTCCCCGGGCTCTGCTGCCGGAATCAGCAGGAGTGGTGTTCGCCTCTTCAGGGGAGTTAGAGTGGGACCCGACCAGAGCGGGGGCCCTTAAACCCCAAAAATCCACCCTGGGGGGCAAAACATCCCCTACAGCGGCTTGGAGTGAGTCCCCCAGAAAAATGTCACTTAAAGCCATCATGATCACCCCTGAAAAGGGGCTTGTGGGGCTGTGGCCCCACAAACACCTGAAAATGGGGAGGAAAAAACACCCTTGAAATGGTGAGGTCCCCCCAAAAATCCTTAAAAAGAGAAAAACTCCTCTTCAGAGGGGCCTGAAGACCCTTCAGGGCCCTCGAGGAGGGACAAGATCCCCTCCTCTGCTGGGGCCTCTCCGAGCCGGGAGCTCTCCCGTTGGCGGCTGCCCTCGGGGGAGCCCCGAACGACGGCGGTTCCTGGGCTGAGCCCCCCTCAGCCGGGGCTGCGGAGGGAACTGGGGGGCCTGGGACGGGGCCTGGGGGTCCTGGGGTGACCTGGGGGAGCCTCAGTGGGTCCCACCTCCCCCTGTGCCCCCTCTCCCACCCCCTTCCCAATATTGCCCCCAAACAAAAGGTTGTGGCTGTACCAGCGCCCCCACCGACCTCCAGCCCTGGGAACCTGGAGCAAGCGGAAACCACAACTTTGCAAATGCTACCTGTGCCTTTAGCAAATGGAAAGAGAACTGGGGTGTGAAAAATAAAGCTTGTTTATTTTCAGAAAAACAGCAAAGAAAACACAGAACACATTTACATTGTAAGAATATTTGTAACAACAACTATCTATGGAACGTATATACCCAAGAACATATCTAACAAAAGTCTATGAAACGTATTTACAGAAGCCAAAAAGAAGCCCCAAAACCTATAGCCTAAAGACAACAACAAACTCCACAACGTATGTACAAAAGGGTGGCATCTCTGTCCGGGATCTCCATCATCCTTGAGGAAAAGCAAGAGGCACAGTCACTCCAATCAGGCAGAGAGGGCTCTTCCATGTGCCCCCAGGCTGGCCCAGCAAGCGCAGCACAGGCTGGGGATGGCCACCAGAACCCAATGCACCGGGTCCCACATCCCTGAGCAGGGACCACCCAGCCCAGTCCCAGCCTGGCAGCAGGGGACCCGCTCTGCCTGTGGGGACCACATGCCTGTCCTGCTGCTGGTATTGCTCTTCATCCCAAGATCATGGCCTCTTCCTCATCTTTCTCATCAATGTCCATGTCCTCAAGGTACTCTTCCATTTCCATGTCCATCTCCTCTTCCACATCTACCTCCATCTCTTCTTCACCACTCTCTTCTCCATCCACTTCCATCTCCTCCTCTGTATCCATCTGCATGTCCACCTCCATCTCTTCCTCTCCACTCTCTTCTCCATCCACTTCCATCTCCTCCTCAGTATCAATCTCCATGTCCACCTCCATCTCTTCGTCTCCACTCTCTTCCCCATCCACTTCCATCTCCTCCTCGGTATCAATCTCCATGTCCACCTCCATCTCTTCGTCTCCACTCTCTTCCCCATCCACTTCCATGTCCTCCTCTCTATCAGCCTGCATGTCCACCTCCATCTCGTCCTCTCTGTCTGTGACAGCCTGCAGAGATAGCAACACCTCAGAGTGGGGTCCCTGTCCCACCCCATCCCCACAGAACTCCAGCCCAGCCGGGCAGCTGGGGGGTGTCCACCTCCATGGAATGGCACCGTACCTTCCTCAGGACAAATGTGAGCATCCTGCAGGGACGGATGACAAAATCCAGGCAACAGAGAGCTTTCAGGACTGATGGGAGTATCAGGGCGCAGGTGACGAGAAGAGTGACAGGGAACATGGTGAAGGGTGAGCTGGCACGAGGGCTGGCACAGGGTGGGCTGACACAAGGGCCAGTGGTTGTGTTGTGCTCTTTGCTGGACGCTGGAAGTTCCTGCTGGAACATCACATCTGTGACATCACAGTGGATCTAAAGAGCATCTTGTTCCGAGCTGAGCAATCTTCCCCAGCCCATGCTGCTCACAGCCCTGTTGCCAAGGATGGGGCATCCACAGCCTGGGCCAGTGCCTCAGCAGCCTCCGTGTAAAAGAGCAGCTCCCTCAGATCCAACTTCAGTCAGCCTCCTGCAGTTGAAAGCCATCCCCCCTTGTCCTGTTGCCACGGGCCCGGCTGAACACTGTCCCCATCTTTCCTGTGGGACCCTTCCAGTCCTGCAGAGCTGCACTGAGGCCTCCCCAGTGTCTCCTCTTTCCAGGCTGAGCATCCCCAGCCCCACTTGGACAGCAGTCAGGTAGATCAGGGGGAGTCAAGGCTGAAGTCAAATAGCATCAGGAACTGAGAGGTGGAAGCTTTAGACCCAGGTTTGCCTCTATAATAACAGTGGAGGGGAAGATGGTGGGACACTGGCTCTGTTCTAACTGGTGAATATTTTCTTTTTTTTTTTTTTTTTCCTTCTTTTCTGTCATGCTGATGCAGGTGTTGCTGTTTGCAAGGAAGCTTGGCACAATGTCCATTATCTTCTCCATTTGTGAAACACCGAGCAGAGTCTGGGCAGGCTGATGATGCAGAGCAAAACCTGCAAATACACCGGTGATCCTGAGCCTGGAGGATGCAGCTAAACCCGGCCAAAAATAATTTCTGGAAAGTCAAGCCTGGTTTACATTTTCTTGAATTTGGCTATTCCTGAACCGGGGGAGGGGGCTTTCTGGGGAGGGGGTACCACAGGGGTTCCCCTCCCCCGTTTTTGGGGGGTCTCCCATGGTGCCCCCTCCCCAAAAAGCTCCGCGGGCCCCCTGAAGTGGCTCCTGTTCCACCGGCTGGTGCCCCCCTGATCCAGGACGGCCCCCGGTGAGTCTGGGGCGCTCTGGGGGGATTTTGGGGGGATTTTAGTGGCATTTATGGGCTTTGGGGGATTTTGTTGGGAGATTAGGGGGAATTATTGGATTTTGGAGAGAATTACTGGGTTTGTGGGGTTATGGGGATTTTGTGGGATTTGATGATTTTGGATTTTGGGGATTTTTTTAGGGTTTTGGGGTGGTTATTTTTTGGGGGGTTTATTGAAATTTTTGGGAGTTGGTTTTTTTTTTTTTTTTTTTAATTTTCGTGTGTTCCACTGGGATTTTGTGGGATTCTTTGGTGTTTAGGAGTTTTTAATTGGGATTTTTGGGGGATTTTGGGGGGGTTTTAGAGGAATTCTGGGGGGCTTTGGAGTTGTCCCAGGGTGTGGGGAAGGGCCGAGAGGCACCAAAATCTGCTTTAAACCCCTGAAAGTCCCAATAAACCCCATGAAATCGCAATTAAATTTCACAAATTCCCATTAGAACCCCCTCGAATCCCAATAAAAGCTCACAAAATCCCAATTAAACCCCACAAATCCCCCCCCCAAAATGTCTCCAAAACCACAAGAAGCCCCACAAAATCCTCACGAGACCCAAAGAAATCTTGGCAACACCCAAAACAACCCACAAGCCCCCCCCAAATCCCCACTAAAATTCCTAAAAAACCCAAATCCCCAAAGAATCCCACTAAATGCCCCCACAATTCCAATAAAATGCCTCCAAATCCCCTAAAAATCCCAATAAACCCCAGAAATAATTCCAGAGGATCCCACAAAATCCCCACAAAATCCCAGTAAAACCTTCCAAACTTCAAAAGAAAACACAAAAAATTTCAATTAACCCCCAAATACCCCCAGGAAAACAACTTCCCACTCAAAGCACCAATAAAGCCCCTCAAAATCCAAACTCCCCAAAATCCCCCAACTGCCTCCAAACCCAATAACTCTCCCCAAAAACCCCAACAATTCCCCGTAAACTCCCAACACGATTCCCAAAAGCCCAAAAAAGCCCCAGATGCCCAAACCCCTCCCGAGCCCTCCCTGGTCCCTCCCGGTCCCGCCCAGGCCCGTCCGGGGCCACGGCCAAAACTACCCGGAGCGAACGCGGAGGTCCCGGAGCGACCCCGGAGCCGATCCCGGGCTCGGCCTCGGGCTCGGCCCCTTTGGGGGATTTGGGGGATTTTGGGCCGAACCGGGCAGGTTTAGGGTGGGCTTCAGATCCCTTGCAGGGATCCCGAGCCTTTTCGGGTGGATTTTCAGCCCCTGTGGCTGATTTGAGGCCGAATCTGGTGGGGTTTAGGGGGGATTTCAGACCCCTTTGGATGATTTTAGGCCCATGGGGGTGGGGCTGTGGCCCATTTGGGTGAGTTTAGGAAAAACGGGGCCCATATGGGTGAATCCTAATCCTGTGTGGGTGATTTTAGGTCCCTTTTTTGTGTATTTTGGGCCCATTTAAGTAGGGTTTTTTGCTTCTTTGGGCAATTTTAGTTTGAACCAAGCCTTTTTAGGGTGATTTTAGGTCTTCTTGTGTTGGTGTCAGGGACATTTTGGTGATTTTAGATACCTTTGGATGATTTTAGGCTGGACCAGATACTTTCAGGGTGGATTTTAGTCACATTTGAAAGATTTATGGGTGATGTTAAGCCATTTCTTGAGGGTTATAAAACACCTAGGGCAGTTTTAAGCCCCTTTGGTTGGATTTTAGAGCCCTTTGGATACTTTTAATCCCATTTGGTTGATGTCAGGCCGAACCATGTGGATGTAGGCTGCATTTGATGCCCTTTTGGGTGATTTTGGGTCAAACCGGGCTTTTTTAGGACAGTGCGTCCCCTTGGCCCCGGCCCTTTCCCTTCACGATTCCGCCCTTTCCTCGCTCCTTTCCCCTCACGGTTCCGCCCTTTCCTCGTTCCTTTCCCCTCACGGTTCCTCCCTTTCCTCGCTCCTTTCCCCTCACGGTTCTGCCCTTTCCTCGCTCCTTTCCCCTCACGGTTCAGGATCTGGGAGCGGGGGAGGTGGAGGAGGGCGGGAGGAAGAAGCGCAGCGGCAGCAGGGAGCAGCCGGAGGAGAGGAGGGAAGGAATCGCGTGGCCCTGGCGCTGCCTGAGCTCGCAGCACCCCGGGAGCATCGCCCCCATCCCGCAGGTGCCCGGGGAGGGGGAGCTCGGCCCAAATATCCTGGGGGGTGCCTGAGTTTGGGATTTTTTTGGGGGGATGTTTGGAGCTGGCAGGGCTCCAAAGCCGAGCCGAAGATCCAGGGATCAGATCCAGGCCCTGCTGCTGCTCCCTCGGGATCAGCCCCACTTTGGGTGTTGCTGTCAGGGCCAGCAGAAGCGGTGGCTGGAGCAGCGGGTGCTGACGGTGCCCCAAGCCCCGGGGCTGGAGGGGTCCCTGGGCTGGGGCTGGCAGGGAGCTGCTCCAGCCCGGAGTGCACTGCTGAGTGCTGTGCTCTGGGGCTGGGGCTCCCCGCACAGGGGACTGGACTGGTGTGCCACAGGAGACAGAGAAGCTGCAGCTTCAGCCTAACTTAGGTGGGTGCGTGGGCTGGGAAGAGTGGGGAGGCTCAAGGGGATTCACTGAGCTCATTCTCCTGCAAGGATGAGGAAAAGGGAGTGGGAACTCAGCAGTGAGGAGAGCTGAGGGCTGGAGAGCAGCTCTGAATGACACTAAAATCCCACTGGAGCTCTGAGACATTGCTGCTCCTCAGCCAGTGACAGGATGAGTCCCTAAGCCTGGGGCTCGGCCTTCCTCATGGTGAGGGGCACCAAGGAAGGCGACAGTGTGATGGAGACTGCCATGGGCTGGGAACTCCCTGGGGGACAAGAGGGAGCAGCTGGGAAGTAAAAGGCAGGTGGGGGAGAGAACAGTTCAGAGAAGGGCTGAGCTACAGCTTGAGCAAGCTGCAAAATGTCATTTGGGGTCATCCCAGATTGATTTCATTTCAGAAGTTATTGAACAAGTTTAATTTTTGGGTGGTGTCATGTTTGTCCTTGGAGGTGTACACTCTGCACACTTGAGCTGTGTTGCTGAAATGCTCCAGCAGGTCTGTGCTGCAGGTCACCCCATTTCTTCTTTGGCTGATTGCGGCCCGGTGCTGAGCTCCAGCAGAGCCCTGGCAGAGCCCAGAGCAGCCTCAGCACCCGCAGAGCCCGGCTGCAAGGAGAGAAACCAGAAAGCGCCCGTCAGCTGAAGGCTCCTGTCCCCTTGTCCCAGCCGCCCGCGGTGCCCAGGCCGTGCTGGCCGTGCCCAGAGCTGTGCCCAGAGCTGCCCATCCCTGCTGCCTTTGGGAGCAGAGCAGGAGGGCAGGACATGTGCCCAGCCTGCAGCCAGCCACGGCACATCCAGCCCTCAGCAGCTGCCCAGAGCAGGATGCTCCTGTGCTCGCTGCCATCTCCCCAAAGCTCTGATCCCACCATGCCAAGCAGACAAGACCCACATCACGCTGGAAGAAAAGCTGGTCCCAAACGATGTCCTCAGCCTTCTCCAAGGGCACGGCCCATCCACGCCACAGCTGCTCCCAAGCACTTCCCCATCCAGACTGGACCCCACCTGGAAAGCTTCCTCTAGAAAAACACACAACAAATGATTGAAAATAGATTACAGACAAAAAGGGGAACAAGAAAAAAGGTCCAAAATCTTATCTCTGTCAGAGGCTTGAGGAAGGCCCAACCCCTGCATGCCAGGGAAAAACCCACCCACAGGTGAGGGAAGCCCAGGCTTTTCTCCCTTCCCCCCTGCACTGCCCCCCAAAATAACGGTGATCCCAAGCAAACAGGGGCAGTGGAGCAGCCCAAGCCCTTCCTTGCCTGCAAAGCAAAGCAGCCCCTGCACAGGTTCTGGAGTCCCACCTCTGCTCCCACCATGGGGGTTTGTTTGTGTCGGGCTGGCTGCCCCAGCCCCAGCCCGGGGCACGGTGGGTGCTGGGGCTGTTGGCAGGGCCAGGAGCCCACTCCCATTTCATCAGCACCCCAGCCCATCCCCCCAGCCCTGCCAAAAGCAGCCTGGCAGCGGACTGAAGGATCAGCTGCATCCGCCCCAGCAAAGGGGGGAACCTTTGGTTCCTGGCCAGGCTGTGCAATGCCCAAATCTGGGAGCATCCCCCTGCGTGTGGACTCATCTGCACATTCCCTGTGCAGCCTGGCTTTGGAGAAGGTGCCAGAATCAAAGTCCATCATCCTCAGCTGCCGGTGACCAGGTGGAGGAAGAGGTTGTCATCCTTGATGTCATCCTCCGTGTCCCCAGCAGCAGCAGCCCCACCTGGTACAGCTTCTCCAGGGGCTCCTTCTCCTTCCCTGGGGTGAGCCCAGGCTGTCAGGGTTCTGCCCAGGGCCCCAGCTGTCAGGGAAACAGGACAAGCAAAACCAGCTCGGATGGTGGCCACCAGTGCTAGGCAGAGCAGCTGAGCTCCAGTACAAGGGCTGCGTGTTCCCATCTGATGACCCCTGGGCAGTGACACAGGCAGGACAAAATGTCTGGGTTCCTTTGCTTCTCATTGCCAAGGCATGTGTGGAGCTGTAACTTACCAGGGCCTTGCATCAAAGCGTGCCTGTGGCTCTCTCCCTTCTTCTAGGGCAGATCAATATCCTGCAGCCAGGGATCACAGAACAGCTCTTCTAAAGAGGGCCTGTCCCAGTCCAGCATGGATAAACACCGCCTGATCAGATCTTGGCACTCTGGGCAGAGAAACCAGAAACCGCCGGTCAGTTGGAGAAGGCTCCTGTTGGCTTTGCCCCACTATTCCCGTGCCCAGGCCATGCTGGATGTGCTCAGAGCTGGGCCTAAACGTCCCCATCAATTCCCTGTTTTGGAGGAGAGCAGGAGAGCAGGACATGTGCCACCTCCTCAGCAGCTGCCAGAGCGGGATGCTCACGAGCTGCTGCTGTCTCCCAGCACTGGTATTGCCCCCGTGGCCAGAGATGAGGATCCACCTTGAGAGAGCCGTTGTGGCAGCGAGAGTTGATGGTCCCAGCTGATGTTCTGGCTCCTCCTGAAAGGGTGCTCCCCGCAGACCATCTGGTGCAGCAGGATGCCCAGGGACCAGATGGTAGCTGGCTTGCCGTAGTACCAGCCAAATTGGGTCCATTCTGGTGGGCTGTATGACCGTGTTCCTATGGAATACAGATGGGGTTCATCAGGGGGACGCTGCTGCTCCCTGAGCCTGGCCCCAGCATCCCTGGGTGTGTGGGGGCTGCCCCAGTGGCACACGGGGTGACCGCTGCCCTCTCACCAGCACCTGGGACTTGTGTACAGATTCGGGGATGGAAAAGAAGCCACTGGTGCTGGAAGAGGGCAGCAGAAGTCCTGTCAAGGCCCGACCATGACGGGAAAAAACCCACTCATTGCTTGGGAAAACCATGCCCTCATCCTCCCTGCCTGCACTGCCCCAAAAACATTATGAATCCAAACCAAACCAGGTGAGTGGAGCAGTCCAAGCCCTTTGTCACCTGCACACCAAACCGGCTGGGACACAGGTTCCGGCCCCCCTCTCTGCTACCCCCACCCACGGGTGTTTTGTCAGGCTGGCTGCCCCAGCCCCAGCCCCAGTCCTGGGCAGAGTGGTGGGCAAAGGCTGCCAGCAGGGCTGGAAGCTGGCTCCCCACCCAGCCCTGCTCAAAAGCAACTCAGCTGAAATCTCAGTGCCATGAAGGGCAGCAAAAGGGAGAATCCCCGCTGCCACACCCAGCTTGGGCTGTGAGGTGTTGGGCCCTGAGATGACGGGACTGAGAGCACACCCCTGCGTGGGCTCACCTGCAAAACGAGTGTAGGCTGTGTCTTGCAGGTAGGTGCCGCAGCCAAAGTCAATCAGTTTGGCCTGCCCGGTGGCCAGGTCAACCAGGATGTTCTCTGGTTTGATGTCTCTGTGCAGGACCCCGCAGCTGGTGCAGTGCCGCACGGCCTCCAGCACCTGGCGGAACAGCTCCCGCGCCAACTCCTCAGACAGGAACCCCCGTTCCTGAATGAAATGGTGCAGGTCCTGGCACCTCTCCGGGCGTTCCAGCACCATCAAGACATCACTGGGGAGCTCCTTCCACTCCAGCAGCTGGACGACACCGGGGAAGCCAGTGGACACCTTGGCCAGCAGCACGACCTCCAGGGGTGCGCTGGTGCCGTCGGGCTGCGGGAGGAGCGCGATGCCGTCAGTGGGGCTGATGCCGTGCCGGGGGTCGGGAACCCCTCACCCGGCCCGGGATGCTCTGCGCCTTGCGCTGGCCCCACGCCTGCTCTCCCTCGAGGTGTCCTGGTGGCTTCCAGCCTGCCGGGCCTCGGCTCATCCCCGCCCAGCTTCTGCCGCTGGCCCCGCTCACTCACCAGCTCGCCCCAGTGCCGGACGCGGTTCCTTGGCACCCTTTTGATGGCCACCTGCAAGCCAAGAGCAGCAGCGGGCTGAGCTCGCCACCTGCCCTGCCCAGCCCCCTCCTCCCCCTCCTTCCCTCCTCCTCCACCTCCTCCTCCTCCTTCTTCCCCTCCTACCCCTCCTCCTCCCCCTCCTTCCCTTCCTCCTCCACCTCCTCCTCCTCCTCCTCCTCCGCCCCCTCCTCCTGTGCCCGCCGCCGGCCCCGCCGCTCACCGGGGCGCTGTCCGAGAGCTGCGTGGCCGCGAAGACGCTGCCGAAGCCGCCGCTGCCCAGCAGCGAACCCAGCCGGTACCGCTCCTGCAGGGCCTCCTCCTGCGCCTTCCCTGCGGGCGGGACGGGGCTGTCAGCGCTCGGCCCGGGGCCAGGAGCGGCCCCTGAGCACCCCCCGAGCGCCCCGGGCCGGCCCTCCCCAGGCGTTCTGTCCCTGGAACGGGACAGTGGCGGCTCAGGGCCGGCGGCCGCGGTGCCGAGCGGCAGAGCTCGGGCCGGGGAAGCCGCAGCGGGGGCGGCGGGAGCGGCCGCGCCGCGTGTGTCCTCCGCGGGGCCCGGGAGGAGCCGGGGCCGGGGCCGGGACTGGAGCCCACGTCGGGGCCGGGGCCGGGCTCGGGCCAGGCGGAGCCAGAGGGCAGCGGTGCCGCCCCAGCCCCAGGCACTGATGCCCGCCCAGCAGCGCCACCGCCAGCACGCCCAGAGCCAGGCGGAGGCGAGACCCCGGCGGGACGGCCGGGGACGGGGACGGGAACTGGGGCGGGGACGGGGCCGGTGACGGGCTGGGGACATGGCCCAGGCCAGCAGGGGAGAGGGAGACTGGGAGAGGAGGGGACACCGTGAAAGGGAGAGCAGGAGAGGGTGCGGGACTGCGGGAGAGGGAGAGGAGTGCGAGGGGGTCGATAGACTATCTGCTTTCGCTGCCGCTGCTGCTGCCGCTGCTGCTGCCACTGCTGCTGCCGCTGCAACTGAAGCTCCGGGGCCGTTTGTCCCCGTGTCCGTTTTTCCGTTGCCCGCTCGCCCCCGCGCCCAGCCCCCCGCTCCCCAGGGGCAGCCCCTGAGCCTGTCCAAACACGGGAACTTTGCCCTGTTCAGCCCAGACCCAGAGTCTGGACTCCTGCACAGGGGCATAGGTATCACCTTGAGCGCTGCTGTGCCTTGTCCCCGCTGAGGATCAAACCCTATCGGAGCACATTCCCTGAATGCAGAATTTGTACCTTACCCAGGCACTGCACTTACCTCTCCAGCAATGATTAAAAAAAACAAAAAAAAACCAAAAAAAACCCTAAAGAAAAAAAAAAAAAAAAAAAAAAAAACAAAAAAACCAAAAAAAAAAAACCCAAAAAAAAACAAAACGAAAATGGGGAAGGCAAACTGTGAAACTGTGTGTAGCTCATGGTATTTTACAGGGTCTAAAATTCGCCAAGTAATGAATCTTAGAGATGAGATCTATTTGGATTAAGGGGATGGAGCAGTAGTTCAAGATGGAAAAGAGGAGCATAAAAAAAACAGAGAAAAACATCTTCAGTTGTTTCTTGCCATTTTCATTTCATTTCTTAAAAGCTGTTTCAGTTTTCCCAGAATCTTCTCCACACTCCTGTTTGCTCTTTCCAAGAACCTTTCCTGGAGAACAAGGTGCAGCTTCTGTCACAAGATGTGCCACCAGCTGCAGTTTCTCTTGGCTTTCCACAACGTGTGTGCAGCTCAACTCTTGCAGCATAGCAGGGCAAATGTTTGAAGGATTTGACAGCTTGTTCTTTCTTTTCCTTGTGGGCTGGGCAGTTGTGCCATTGGTAAGGTTTTCATTGTTACTGTTTTACCCTAAGAAACCATGAGGGGGTACCAGGAATTGTCAGGGAATGCAAGCCGGACTGAATGCAGAGAAAGAATCTGCAGAGCCTGCAGCCAGAAATGGAGAGCTGTGTGATAATCATTGCAACATCCCCATGGGCATCTTGAAAGTGATCTAGAAGATGAAAATGCTCTGACAGAGGGCATTTGTTTCTGAGTTCAGTGTAGAGGATTCCACATCTAGTGCATTGGTTCATAAATCAAGAGTTCAGTCAGTTCATGGAAAGCACCAGAACAAGCACTAGGACTGGGACACACTGGGAGCCACTGGAAATGTGCTGGGGGTAACTGGGACCACGCTGGGGGCAACTGGGGACAAGGGTGAGTGACTGGGGCCCTGCTGGGAGAGACTGGGATCATACAGGACTCATACAGGGATCGTACTGGGAGTGACTGGGACTAATTTAGGGGCAACTGGGAGAACTGGGAAAACACTGGATGGCACTGGGAACAACGGGGACAGCGCTGGGGGCAAATTGTATCATAATGGGGAGTGACTGGCAGCAACTGGGCTCCTGCTGGGAGCAGCCCCTGGCGGCCCCGGGAGCCCTGCACCCCTTTCCTGGCCATGCCGGCCCTCCAGGCCCCAGAGCCCCCTTTTCCTTCACCCAGAGACCCCCTGGACCCCTATTCCTGCCTTTCCTAGCGCCCAGCCCCTCCTTTCCTCAACACCGAGGACATCTGAGACCCCTATTCCCAGCCAGCCTGGGTTTTCCCACCTTTTGCTGGGAATGGGGACACCGGGGACCCTTGCAGTCCTCTTTGCTGATGATAGTGACACAATTAAGCTCGCCCAAACTCCTCCTGGATCTCCCCTAAGCCCCCAGTGGGGATTCCTGGGAGTTCCCCTGTGTTTACCCTTTCCCAGGACTTTGGGGGTCCCCCTGACCTGTCCGTGCACCCCCAGATTTCTTCCACAGCCCCCTGTGATGGTGGGGGTGGGGGCCGAGTGCTGGTGCCCCCCTGCCTGCAGCAGATCCAACGGTGAGGGGAGTTTGGGGGGGTCCCTGAGCACTTGGGGTCCCCTGGGTTTTGGGGTGACCCCCGGGCCCCCCAGGATCTCCCTGAACACGCTGACGCTGCCCGTGCGCAGTGAGAAGGTTCATACCCGGCACGGGGTCCCAGCTCAGTCACCGGCATCGCCCAGGAACCCCCAAACCCTCCTGGGACCCCCAAACCCCCCGGGACACCTCGACCTCCCCGGGACCCCAAAACCATCCCTGGGCCGTCCAAAAACTCCCCAAGACCGCAAAAACCCCACACAGACACCCCCCAAAACCCTCCCAGGACATCAAAATTCCCACAAGACCTCCCAGCACGCCCCAGACGCCCATGAGAAGGTTCGGTCCTGGCAGGGGTTCCCCATCTCTGTCACCAGCAGGTACCCCAAACCAGCCTTGGGTTCCCACTGGGATTGCCCAATCCCCCCCTTTGGGAATCCCTAAAACCCCCCTGGGAATCCCCCCAAAATCCACCAGGACCCGAAAAACCCTGGATATAGACAAAACCCCCCCAGGAATTCTTCAGGGAAGTTTATACTCAGCACGGGGTCCCCATCACCATCATCGGCATCACCCGGGTACCCCCAGATCCTCTCGGGACTCCCAAACCCTCCTGGGACCCCCAAACCCTCCCAGGTACCCCTAAATCCTCCCAGGACTCCCAACCCTCCCCGGGCTCCGCTGCCGGAATCAGCAGGAGTGGTGTTCGCCTCTTCAGGGGAGTTAGAGTGGGACCCGACCAGAGCGGGGGCCCTTAAACCCCAAAAATCCACCCTGGGGGGCAAAACATCCCCTACAGCGGCTTGGAGTGAGTCCCCCAGAAAAATGTCACTTAAAGCCATCATGATCACCCCTGAAAAGGGGCTTGTGGGGCTGTGGCCCCACAAACACCTGAAAATGGGGAGGAAAAAACACCCTTGAAATGGTGAGGTCCCCCCAAAAATCCTTAAAAAGAGAAAAACTCCTCTTCAGAGGGGCCTGAAGACCCTTCAGGGCCCTCGAGGAGGGACAAGATCCCCTCCTCTGCTGGGGCCTCTCTGAGCCGGGAGCTCTCCCGTTGGCGGCTGCCCTCGGGGGAGCCCCGAACGACGGCGGCTCCTGGGCTGAGCCCCCCTCAGCCGGGGCTGCGGAGGGAACTGGGGGGCCTGGGACGGGGCCTGGGGGTCCTGGGGTGACCTGGGGGAGCCTCAGTGGGTCCCACCTCCCCCTGTGCCCCCTCTCCCACCCCCTTCCAATTGTTCCCCCCAAACCTCCGCTTCCCCAGCTGGGTTTGGGGTGCTGCTACCAACACCCTGACCCACAGGGTGTCAGGTCGTGTTCTGACTCTGTCAGCAGTTTGGTTTTTTTGTTTGTTTGTATTATTGCAGTTATCTTTTAAGTTTTTCTAGTAAAGAACTGTTATTCCTATTCCCATATCTTTGCCTGAGAGCCTTTTACTTTCAAAATTATAATAATTTGGAGGGAGGGGGTTTACATTTTCCATTTCCAGGAAGGCTCCTGCCTTCCTTAGCAGACACCTGTCTTTTCAAACCAAGACAGATTTTGGTGCCCAACCTGCAGCCCGAGGGCATCGAGAGGAAAAGGGAATAACAGTTCTTGAGGAACCTAATTTTTGTGTGCTGCTATAGAAACCTCGTTAAGCGACACCATGCGGTCCAGCTTACCCTGGTTTGGGTAGCAGCACATGGTTGTGGCTGTACCAGCGCCCCCACCGACCTCCAGCCCTGGGAACCTGGAGCAAGCGGAAACCACAACTTTGCAAATGCTACCTGTGCCTTTAGCAAATGGAAAGAGAACTGGGGTGTGAAAAATAAAGCTTGTTTATTTTCAGAAAAACAGCAAAGAAAACACAGAACACATTTACATTGTAAGAATATTTGTAACAACAACTATCTATGGAACGTATATACCCAAGAACATATCTAACAAAAGTCTATGAAACGTATTTACAGAAGCCAAAAAGAAGCCCCAAAACCTATAGCCTAAAGACAACAACAAACTCCACAACGTATGTACAAAAGGGTGGCATCTCTGTCCGGGATCTCCATCATCCTTGAGGAAAAGCAAGAGGCACAGTCACTCCAATCAGGCAGAGAGGGCTCTTCCATGTGCCCCCAGGCTGGCCCAGCAAGCGCAGCACAGGCTGGGGATGGCCACCAGAACCCAATGCACCGGGTCCCACATCCCTGAGCAGGGACCACCCAGCCCAGTCCCAGCCTGGCAGCAGGGGACCCGCTCTGCCTGTGGGGACCACATGCCTGTCCTGCTGCTGGTATTGCTCTTCATCCCAAGATCATGGCCTCTTCCTCATCTTTCTCATCAATGTCCATGTCCTCAAGGTACTCTTCCATTTCCACGTCCATCTCCTCTTCCACATCTACCTCCATCTCTTCTTCACCACTCTCTTCTCCATCCACTTCCATCTCCTCCTCAGTATCAATCTCCATGTCCACCTCCATCTCTTCCTCTCCACTCTCTTCTCCATCCACTTCCATGTCCTCCTCAGTATCAATCTCCATGTCCACCTCCATCTCTTCGTCTCCACTCTCTTCCCCATCCACTTCCATCTCCTCCTCGGTATCAATCTCCATGTCCACTTCCATCTCTTCGTCTCCACTCTATTCCCCATCCACTTCCATGTCCTCCTCTCTATCAGCCTGCATGTCCACCTCCATCTCGTCCTCTCTCTCGGTGACAGCCTGCAGAGGTAGAAACACCTCAGAGTGGGGTCCCTGTCCCACCCCATCCCCACAGAATTCCAGCCCAGCCGGGCAGCTGGGGGGTGTCCACCTCCATGGAATGGCACCGTACCTTCCTCAGGACAAATGTGAGCATCCTGCAGGGACGGATGACAAAATCCAGGCAACAGAGAGCTTTCAGGACTGATGGGAGCATCAGGGCGCAGGTGACCAGAAGGGTGACAGGGAACATGGTGAAGGGTGAGCTGGCACGAGGGCTGGCACAGGGTGGGCTGACACAAGGGCCAGTGGTTGTGTTGTGCTCTTTGCTGGACGCTGGAGGTTCCATCTGGAACATCACATCTGTGACATCACAGTGGATCTAAAGAGCATCTTGTTCCGAGCTGAGCAATCTTCCCCAGCCCATGCTGCTCACAGCCCTGTTGCCAAGGATGGGGCATCCACAGCCTGGGCCAGTGCCTCAGCAGCCTCCGTGTAAAAGAGCAGCTTCCTCAGATCCAACTTCAGTCAGCCTCCTGCAGTTGAAAGCCATCCCCCCTTGTCCTGTTGCCACAGGCCCGGCTGAACACTGTCCCCATCTTTCCTGTGGGACCCTTCCAGTCCCGCAGAGCTGCAGTGAGGCCTCCCCAGTGTCTCCTCTTTCCAGGCTGAGCATCCCCAGCCCCACTTGGACGGCAGTCAGGTAGATCAGGGGGAGTCAAGGCTGAAGTCAAATAGCATCAGGAACTGAGAGGTGGAAGCTTTAGGCCCAGGTTTGCCTCTATAATAACAGTGGAGGGGAAGATGGTGGGACACTGGCTCTGTTCTAACCGGTGAATATTTCCTTTTTTTTTTTTTTTTCCTTCTTTTCTGTCATGCTGATGCAGGTGTTGCTGTTTGCAAGGAAGCTTGGCACATTATCCATTGTCTTCTCCATTTGTGAAACACCGAGCAGAGTCTGGGCAGGCTGATGATGCAGAGCAAAACCTGCAAATACACCGGTGATCCTGAGCCTGGAGGATGCAGCTAAACCCGGCCAAAAATAATTTCTGGAAAGTCAAGCCTGGTTTACATTTTCTTGAGTTTGGCTATGCCAACTTCACCAGTCATTCATAAAAAAGCAAACATAAAGCTCAAACCAAAACAGACAAAAACCCAAACAAACAAACCCACGCAAACCAATCAAACAAATAGATAAAAAAACCTAATAAAACCAAAGAGAATGAGGAGTTAGTATTAGTTGTGAGGATATCACAACAGGCAAATGGCTGCTTCTCACAGGATCACCATGAAAAGACACATATAACAGCTGCTCCAAGATATAGCCAACAGGAGAACTGTAAAAGTGATACATGGCCACTTTGGGGGCAGCTCCACATTAAGGTGAAGGATGAGCACACAGTGGTACAGATCCAGCATTCCTCACCCTCCAGGCTGCTGTGTGCTCCTGATGATGCAACTGAGAGCTTGGATAGCAGCAATGACAAACCTGCCTCTGGAATCAAAGTAGCCCCTCCTTTCTCCCCTGAACAATCAGCAAATTTCTTGGTTCACTGATGCCTCTGCCAAACGAGAGGGGAAGGTGTGGAGATACAGGGCAGCAGCCCCCCACATTTCCTCTGGTGAACTAGTTATTACTGGGGGAGAAAGCAGTGCTCAGGCCGGGGAGCTGATAGCAGTTTGGAGTGTTTCCCAGCGTGTGGCACAGAATACCTCTCTTGTCTGTATCTACTCTGACTCCTCTGCTGTGCACCAAATGATCCCAACAATCCAGCACATTACCCTGGCCAACCTGTTCTGCTGGACCTCCCTTACTCTAGGGCTAGTACCACTTGTGCTAACACCCCCTCTGAATAAATATGCATGTGAAGCCTCTGGTGCTCTAGGGAAAGAGCATCGCATCAATACATGCTGGATAATTCCATCATTCTAACTTTTCTGCCTCTCGGGGGCAGGATTCTGTTGTGTTTACTTTTACGGAAGAACTCTGAGGGACATGAAGACCACCTAAACCATGATAAAACTGGTGATACTTTTCTGCATCCTGCCACAACCCCATGGCCAGAAACCAGCTGAGTGGTCTGAAATAATTGTGGTAGCATGCAGAAAAAAAGTAAAAGGATCTTTTGAAGCACAAAAAGGTTTGTACGCACCCAAGCGTACAGGACTGGCACAATTTCACATTAACACAAACTCTAGAAGAATTTTGGCTTTGGTCTAAAAATACTGAACGGCTTTTTTTTTTTTTTTTTAAGTTTAAAGTATTGATTTAAATCCTGGGGAGAACTTGATGTTAATGTTGTGACACCTACCACCCAACCACCGGTTACGCTTGGCCTGAAAAGTTTTGAAAGTGGACCATACATAATCAGGAAAACAGGTCAACAACAAATATTCTTTAATCCAGCATGGTCTCTCAAACAAGTCAAATTGCTGATGCAAAAAAATGTCTCAGAAATTCAGCCAGCTTGTTCACCTTTTTTGTAAACTTCTTTTCAGGACTGGACGACCTGGTTGCGACAGCAGAACCCTTCTAAAAGACGGATGCTAAGAGACATAACCGGTGCTGTGGGAACAGGATTGGGAATTCTAAATAGCATTGATTCAGAAGTATTAATGAATACATTGGCTGCCACCACTAGAGATTTGACCAAATTCCAACAACCACTGCAGTCGTCCTTATTGGCCTTGGGAAGACATCAGTGCTTGCTATCAAACATATTACCAAGTTGGGAGGAAGCAAGCGTAAATGATCACAAATTGGTAATTGATGCACTCGGTGCCACACAAAAGAACCATTCTTTAGCTCTCAGCTGTATCCAGGCTCAATTAGGGATGCAGTCGGTTGCTGCCTCGATTATAAGAGAAGGTGAAGAAGGCACTTTTCCTACTGAGATTTGGAAAATAGTTTGGGACAGTGCCGCTGATTTTGAAAAGGAATTCCAATCCCGGTGGAACCTAGTGAACTTTACCTATGACCCCATCACAAACATAGCCACAGCTTTGGTGTTAACCGTACGTGATGCCTCAAGTGCATTTGGTATTCCCCATCATTGCACTAGGACTGGGACACATATGGAGCCACTGGGAATGTGCTGGGGGCAACTGGGACCACGCTGGGGGCAACTGGGGACAAGGGTGAGTGACTGGGGCCCTGCTGGGAGAGACTGGGATCATACTGGACTCATACTGGGATCTTACTGGGAGTGACTGGGACTATTCTGGGGGCAAGTGGGAGAACTGGGAACACACTGGATGGCACTGGGAACAACGGGAACAGTGCTGGGGGCAAATTGTATCATAATGGGGAGTGACTGGGAACAACTGGGCTCCTGCTGGGAGCAGCCCCTGGCGGCCCCGGGAGCCCCGCACCCCTTTCCCGGCCATGCCACCCCTCCAGCCCCAGCACCCCCCATTGCTGGGGTGCCGGCACTGCCAGGGGTCCCCCCCTCTCAGGGTCCCCGCTGGGGCTTCTGGGGCTCTCCTCTCTCTGGGCTCCCGCTCAGGGCAGCCACGGCTCTTCCGGGGCTCCCCAAAACCGGTGTCCCCCCGCCGGGGCTCTGCTGCCCTCACCGCCCTCCAGGACCCCCCAAAAACACCTCCCGGGGACCCCCCGATGTCCCCCAGAGGACCAGCTGCGGTTCGCCTTTGGAACCCTGCCAGCTCCAAACATCCCCCCAAAAAATTCCCATACCCAGGGAGCCCCGGGATATTTGGGCCGAGCTCCCCCTCCCCAGGCACCTGCGGGATGGGGGCGATGCTCCCGGGGTGCTGCGAGCTCAAGCAGCGCCAGGGCCACGCGATTCCTTCTCTCCTCTCCTCCGGCTGCTCCCTGCTGCCGCTGCGCCTCTTCCTCCCTCCCTCCTCCTCCTCCCCCGCTCGGGGATCCTGAACCATGAGGGGAAAGGAGCGAGGAAAGGGCGGAACCGTGAGGGGAAAGGAGCGAGGAAAGGGCGGAACCGTGAGGGGAAAGGGCTGGGGCCAAGGGGACGCACTGTCCTAAAAAAGCCCGGTTTGACCCAAAATCACCCAAAAGGGCATCAAATGCAGCCTACATCCACATGGTTCGGCCTGACACCAACCAAATGGGATTAAAAGTATCCAGAGGGCTCTAAAATCCAACCAAAGGGGCTTAAAACTGCCCCAAGTGTTTTATAGCCCTCAAGAAATGGCTTAAGATCACCCGTAAATCTTTCAAATGTGACTAAAATCCACCCTGAAAGTATCTGGTCCAGCCTAAAATCATCCAAAGGTATCTAAAATCACCAAAATGTCCCTGACACCAACACAAGAAGACCTAAAATCACCCTAAAAAGGCTTGGTTCAACCTAAAATTGCCCAAAGCAGCAAAAAACCCTACTTAAATGCACCCAAAATACACAAAAAAGGGACCTAAAATCACCCACACAGGATTAGGATTCACCCATATGGGCCCAGTTTTTCCTAAACTCACCCAAATGGGCCCCAGCCCCACCCACATGGGCCTAAAATCATCCAAAGGGGTCTGAAATCCCCCCTAAACCCCACCAGATTCGGCCTCAAATCAGCCACAGGGGCTGAAAATCCACCCAAAAAGGCTCGGGATCCCCGCAAGGGATCTGAAGCCCACCCTAAACCTGCCCGGTTTGGCCCAAAATCCCCCAAAGGCGCCGAGCCCGAGGCCGAGCCCGGGATCGGCTCCGGGGTCGCTCCGGGACCTCCGCGTTCGCTCCGGGCAGTTTTGGCCGCGGCCCCGGACGGGCCTGGGCGGGACCGGGAGGGACCAGGGAGGGCTCGGGAGGGGTTTGGGCATTTGGGGCTTTTTTGGGCTTTGGGGAATTGTGTTGGGAGTTTATGGGGAATTGTTGGGGTTTTTGGGGAGAATTATTGGGTTTGGAGGCAGTTGGGGGATTTTGGGGAGTTTGGTTTTGAGGGGTTTTATTGGTGCTTTGAGGGGGAAGTTGTTTTCCTGGGGGTATTTGGGAGTTGATTTTTTTTTGTGTTTTCTTTAGAATTTTGGAAGGTTTTACTGGGATTTTGTGGGGATTTTGTGGGATCCTCTGGAATTATTTCTGGGTTTTATTGGGATTTTTAGGGGATTTGGAGGCATTTTATTGGAATTGTTGGGGCATTTAGTGGGATTCTTTGGGGATTTGGGTTTTTTAGTTATTTTAGTGGGGATTTGGGGGGGCTTGTGGGTTTTTTTGGGTGTTGCCAAGATTTCTTTGGGTCTCGTGAGGATTTTGTGGGGCTTGTTGTGGTTTTGGAGACATTTTTGGGGGGATTTGTGGGGTTTAATTGGGATTTTGTGAGCTTTTTTTGGGATTCGAGGGTATTCTAATGGGAATTTGTGAAATTTAATTGCTATTTCATGGGGTTTATTGGGACTTTCAGGGGTTTAAAGGAGACTTTGGTGCCTCTCAGCCCTTCCCCACACCCTGGGACAACTCCAAAGCCCCCCAAAATTCCACTAAAACCCCCCAAAATCCCCCAAAAATCCCAATTGAAAACTCCTAAACACCAAAGAATCCCACAAAATCCCAGTGGAACCCAACAAAATTAAAAAAAAAAAAACCTCCCAAAAATTTCAATAAACCCCCCAAGAAATAACCACTCCAAAACGCTAAAAAATCCCCAAAATCCAAAATCATCAAATCCCACAAAACCCCCATAACCCCACAAACCCAGTAATTCTCTCCAAAATCCAATAATTCCCCCTAATCTCCCAACAAAATCCCCCAAAGCCCATAAATGCCGCCAAAATCCCCCCAAAATCCCCCCAGAGCGCCCCAGACTCACCGGGGGCAGTCCTGGATCAGGGGGCACCGGCCGGTGGAACAGAAGCCGCTTCAGGGGGCCCGCAGAGCTTTTTGGGGAGGGGGCACCATGGGAGACCCCCCAAAAACGGGGGAGGGGAACCCCTGTGGTACCCCCTCCCCAGAAAGCCCCCTCCCCCGGTTCAGGAATAGCCAAACTCAAGAAAATGTAAACCAGGCTTGACTTTCCAGAAATTATTTTTGGCCGGGTTTAGCTGCATCCTCCAGGCTCAGGATCACCGGTGTATTTGCAGGTTTTGCTCTGCATCATCAGCCTGCCCAGACTCTGCTCGGTGTTTCACAAATGGAGAAGACAATGGATAATGTGCCAAGCTTCTTTACAAACAGCAACACCTGCATCAGCATGACAGAAAAGAAAAAAAAAAAAAAAAAGAAAATATTCACCGGTTAGAACAGAGCCAGTGTCCCACCATCTTCCCCTCCACTGTTATTATAGAGGCAAACCTGGGCCTAAAGCTTCCACCTCTCAGTTCCTGATGCTGTTTGACTTCAGCCTTGACTCCCCCTGATCTACCTGACTGCCGTCCAAGTGGGGCTGGGGATGCTCAGCCTGGAAGGAGGAGACACTGGGGAGGCCTCAGTGCAGCTCTGCAGGACTGGAAGGGTCCCACAGGAAAGACGGGGACAGTGTTCAGCTGGGCCCGTGGCAACAGGACAAGGGGGGATGGCTTTCAACTGCAGGAGGCTGATTGAAGTTGGATCTGAGGGAGCTGCTCTTTTACACGGAGGCTGCTGAGGCACTGGCCCAGGCTGTGGATGCCCCATCCTTGGCAACAGGGCTGTGAGCAGCATGGGCTGGGGAAGATTGCTCAGCTCGGAACAAGATGCTCTTTAGATCCACTGTGATGTCACAGATGTGATGTTCCAGCAGGAACTTCCAGCGTCCAGCAAAGAGCACAACACAACCACTGGCCCTTGTGTCAGCCCACCCTGTGCCAGCCCTCGTGCCAGCTCACCCTTCACCATGTTCCCTTTCACTCTTCTCGTCACCTGCGCCCTGATACTCCCATCAGTCCTGAAAGCTCTCTGTTGCCTGGATTTTGTCATCCGTCCCTGCAGGATGCTCACATTTGTCCTGAGGAAGGTACGGTGCCATTCCATGGAGGTGGACACCCCCCAGCTGCCCGGCTGGGCTGGAGTTCTGTGGGGATGGGGTGGGACAGGGACCCCACTCTGAGGTGTTGCTACCTCTGCAGGCTGTCACCGAGAGAGAGGACGAGATGGAGGTGGACATGCAGGCTGATAGAGAGGAGGACATGGAAGTGGATGGCGAAGAGAGTGGAGACAATGCGATGGAGGTGGACATGGAGATTGATACAGAGGAGGAGATGGAAGTGGATGGAGAAGTGAGTGGAGAGGAAGAGATGGAGGTGGACATGCAGATGGATACGGAGGAGGAGATGGAAGTGGATGGAGAGGAGACTGGTGAAGAAGAGATGGAGGTAGATGTGGAAGAGGAGATGGACGTGGAAATGGAAGAGTACCTTGAGGACATGGACATTGATGAGAAAGATGAGGAAGAGGCCATGATCTTGGGATGAAGACCAATACCAGCAGCAGGACAGGCATGTGGTCCCCACAGGCAGAGCGGGTCCCCTGCTGCCAGGCTGGGACTGGGCTGGGTGGTCCCTGCTCAGGGATGTGGGACCCGGTGCATTGGGTTCTGGTGGCCATCCCCAGCCTGTGCTGCGCTTGCTGGGCCAGCCTGGGGGCACATGGAAGAGCCCTCTCTGCCTGATTGGAGTGACTGTGCCTCTTGCTTTTCCTCAAGGACCGATGGAGATCCCGGACAGAGACACCACCATTTTGTACATACGTTGTAGAGTTTGTTGTTGTCTTTAGGCCATAGGTTTCAGGGCTTCTTTTTGTCTTCTGTAAATACGTTTCATTGACTTTTGTTGGATATGTTCTTGTGGTTTGACATGGAAGTGAATTCTTTCAGGAAGTTGGGTCAAACCAATCAGTAGTCAAGTTTGGATATTGGCACCTTAAGTGGCCACTAAAGGTATGGATACACCTCTGAGAACACAGGGGGTTAAAAGCAGGAACTCCCAAGAGCTCGCTCTCTTTGGTTCCGGTCAGGGTGCAGTGCAGATCTCCCCTGCCCAGCCATGGGGCTGGGTGGGGGAGGGGAAGCCACGTGGCCTGGTCGAGGTGAGCCGAGGGGGCTGAAGGACTGGAACCGAGCCAGCTCTTGTGGACAGAAGGGTGGAGAGAAGTGGAGATGTCTTTGTCATCCCCCCCATTGGGAAGAGGCAGAAAGTGCGGACAGCACCTGTAACTTTGTTGGCGCGGAGGAGAAGGAGGGGGGGGGGCAATGCACCCAGCCTTGGCCTTGGGAATCGGCTGCTGGGCAGAGATATCAGCCGTCCAGGGAGTCTGAGCTTTTAACCCTTTCCTGAGAAATGAAGGCTTTGTAAAATATTACTCCTCCTTGATTTGAAGTAGAAGAGAGACAGTCTGGGATCCGAGATGATGGAAGAAGAAATTCTTGAGTTGGAAGGAGATGATGGAGTGGCTTGTGGCTGGACTTTTCTTGTTAGCCATAGACTGAACCAAATTCTCCTGACAGAAGCTGCACTTAGGGGGGTGGTTTGGTGAGCCAAGAGACCTGTTTCAGGGATTACCAGCAGAGGAGTAGAGAGAACAGAGGAGAGTTGAAAAAGGTGGGGAGAAGCACTCTGTCTTCAAGGAAGAAGAAGAGGAGAAGAAGACCTCTGTTCTTGGACCCTCAGCCCCAGGGGAAAATGGGGGGGACTGTAGTCCCGCGATGAGAAACTGAACTGTTGTCTCTTTTGGTCCATGGCAAAGCATCCTTAAAGGAGCCCTATGAGCAGTCTGTCCATGCACGGTGGTGAGAGCACTGTGACATGGAAAGGAGAGTGTCACCATGGCAGATTTTCTCTGGGCAGTTGCCATGTGTGACATGGAAACACAAGGGTGGCAATTGTGTTTCCTGGGGAGTCTGTGGCACAGGAGAGACTCCTGTCTCCCTTGAAAGATTGAGTATTTGATTATCTGAAGGGTGGCAACTTGATCAGGACCCGGGTGGTGTCTCACTGTGGTTCCATTTGGAAATTAGGTGGGAATTAGTTGGGAGGAGGAAGAGTGTTTTGGAAGGTCTTTGTCCAGGATTGAGTATCTGTGTTTTTATAGTAGTAGTAGTTTAATAAAGTTATTTTCTTTGTTATTAAGCTTGAGCCTGCTCTGCTCTGTTCCTGATCACATCTCACAGCAATTATTTTAAAAAGTGCATTTTCATGGGAGCGCTGGCATCGCGCCAGCGTCAAACCATGACATATGTTCTTAGGTATATACGTTCTATAGATTGTTGTTGTTACAAATATTCTTACAATGTAAATGTGTTCTGTGTTTTCATTGCTGTTTTTCTGAAAATAAACAAACTTTATTTTTCACACCCCAGTTCTCTTTCCATTTGCATCAGGCACAGGATCCCGAGAGGATCTGGGGGTACCCGGGTGATGCCGATGATGGTGATGGGGATCCCTTGCTGGGTATAAATTTCATGATGAATTCCTGGGGGGGTTTTGTCTATATCCAGGGTTTTTGGGGTCGCGGTGGATTTTTGGGGGTTCCCAGGGGGGTTTTCAGGATTCCCAAAGGGGGGGATTGGGCAATCCTAGGGGGAAGACAAGGCTTGTTTGGGGTACCTGCCGGTGACTGAGATGGGGACCCTCTGCCATGTAAGAACCTTCTCAGGGGCATCTGGGGGTGCTGGGAGGTCTTGTGGGAATTTTGATGTCCTGGGATAGTTTGGGGGGTGTCTGTGTGGGGTTTTTGTGGTCTTGGGGAGTTTTTGGAGGGCCCAGGGATGATTCTGGGGTCCCGGGGAGGTCTGGGTGTCCCAGGGGATGTGGGGGTTCCCGGGAGGGTTTGGGGGTTCCTGGGCAATGCCGGTGACAGAGCTGGGACCCCGTGCCGGGTATGAACCTTCTCACTGCGCACGGGCAGCGTCCCCGTGTCCAGGGAGATCCTGGGGGGCCCGGGGGTCACCCCAAAACCCAGGGGACCCCAAATGCTCAGGGACCCCCCCCAAACTCCTCTCCCCGCTGGATCTGCTGCAGGCAGGGGGACGCCAGCACTCGGCCCCCACCCCCACCATCACAGGGGGCTGTGGAAGAAATCTGGGGGTGCACGGACAGGTCGGGGGGACCCCCAAAGTCCTGGGAAAGGGGGAACACAGGGGAACTCCCAGGAATCCCCACTGGGGGCTAAGGGGAGATCCAGGAGGAGTTTGGGCGAGCTTAATTGTGTCACTATCATCAGGAAAGGGGACTCCAAGGGTCCCCGGTGTCCCCATTCCCTGCAAAAGGTGGGAAAACCCGGGCTGGCTGGGAATGGGGGTCCCAGGTGTCCTCGGTGTTGAGGAAAGGAGGGTCTGGGTGCTGGGAAAGGCAGGAATAGGGGTCCAGGGGGTCTCTGGGTGAAAGAAAAGGGGGCTCTGGGGGTTGGGAGAGGCGGCATGGCCGGGAAAGGGGTGCGGGGGTTGCCGGTGCCGGATAAGGGGGTGCGGGGTGGAATCCCGGCCGGGAATGGAGGTGCGGGGGGATGGTGGTGCCCGGGAATGGGGGTTCAGGGGCCCCTCGGTGCTCCGGAATGGGCGACCAAGGAGTCCCAGTGCCGGGGGTCCCCCTCACCTCTCGCTGCCCCCCCCCGGCGCCCCAGGAGTGCCCCCAGCCCCAGCGCTGGAGCCATCGCGCTGCTCCTCCTCACTCCCAGTACGATCCCAGTATGATCCCAGTAGAACTCGGTCACCCAGGAGCCGCTCCCAGTATGATCCCAGGACAGCCCAGGCACTGCCACTCCTGGCATCGCCCCCAGCCCTCTCTGCGTTCCGACCTGTCCCGGCTCCATCCCCGCCCCTCCCGCGGCTGCGGGGGCTTCGGGAACGGGGGAGGAGGAGGAGGGAGGGAGGAAGAGGCGCAGCGGCAGCAGGGAGCAGCCGGAGGAGAGGAGAGAAGGAATCGCGTGGCCCTGGCGCTGCCTGAGCTCGCAGCACCCCGGGAGCATCGCCCCCATCCCGCAGGTGCCCAGGGAGGGGGAGCTCGGCCCAAATATCCCGGGGGGTGCCTGGGTTCGGGTTCTTTGGGAGGGATGTTTGGAGCTGGCAGGGCTCCAAAGCCGAGCCGCAGCTGGTCCTTGGGGGGACATCGGGGGGTCCCCGGGAGGTGTTTTCCGGGGGTCCTGGAGGGCGGTGAGGGCAGCAGAGCCCCGGCGGGGGGACACCGGTTTTGGGGAGCCCCGGAAGAGCCGTGGCTGCCCTGAGCGGGAGCCCAGAGAGAGGAGAGCCCCAGAAGCCCCAGCGGGGAACCCGAGAGGGGGGGACCCCTGGCAGTGCCGGCACCCCGGCAATGGGGGGTGCTGGGGCTGGAGGGGCGGCATGGCCGGGAAAGGGGTGCGGGGCTCCCGGGGCTGCCAGGGGCTGCTCCCAGCAGGAGCCCAGTTGCTGCCAGTCACTCCCCATTATGATACAATTTGCCCCAGCACAGTCCCTGTTGCTCCCACTTTCATCCAGTGTGTTCCCAGTTGCTCCCAGTCACACCCAGTATGGGGGATGATGTGCCTGGTGTGTTCCCAGTCAGTCTCAGACACTCCCAGTATTAGTCCAGTCCTTCCCAGTATGGTCTAGAGATGAGACCAGTGTGCTCCCAGTCACTCCCAGTATGAACCAGTTGTGCCTCACATGGTTCCAGTTGCTCCCTTTCACCCTCACTTTTGTTCCAGTCACTCCCAGTCTCTCCCAGTGTACCCCAGTTCCTTCCAGCATACTCCCAGTCACTCCCAGTTCCTTCCAGCATGATCCCATTTGTTCACAACCACTCCCAGTCAGCCTCAGTGTAGTTGCACTCACTGCCAATATGATCCCTGTCACCTCCAGCATGATCCCAGTTGATCCCAGGAGAAGCCCAGTTGTTTCCAGTCACCCCCAGCATGCACCCAGTGACTCCCAGTTCCTCCCACTTGCTCATAGCATGATCCCAGTTGCTCCCAGTTGCTCCCAGTCAAACTCAGAATGATCCCAGTCACTCCCAGTGTATCCTATTTGCGCCAGCATGGTCTCAATTGCCCGCTGCAGGCTCCTACTCTGTCCCAGTGTGATCCCAGTATGATCCCAATATGATCCCAGTCTCCCTCGGTGTGACCGCAGTCTGCCCCAGCATGGGCCCAGCTGCTCCCAGTATGATCCCAGTATAAAAATGTCACTCCCACTGCTGCCATTCCTGGGATCCCCCTGCCCTCTCTGCTTTCCCCCTTCCCGGATCTCCCGAGAGGAGCCCCAAGGGCTGGCAGTCCCCTGGCAGGGTCCCCAGCAAGGCCCAGTTTGGATGTGCAGCCCCCAGTTTTCCCAGTTTGCCTCTCCTTTTGCCCAGGCCGGGTTCCCCCCATCCCCAGCGGGTGGGAGCAGCCGAGAGCCCCGTGCTGCCCATCCCGACCTGTCCCGGCTCCATCCCCGCTCCTGCCGCGGGCTGTCAGGGCTGGGGGAACAGGGCACCAAGGGTGTCACTGCTCCTGGGGGAGAAGGAGGAGGGAGGGAAGAAGAGGGATGGAGGAGGAGAGCCAGAAGGGATGGAAGTAGGAGAAGGAGGTGGGCTTAGGGAGGAGGAGGAGGGATGGAAGAGGAGGAGTGGGACGAAGAGGAAGAGGAGGGACAAAGGAGGATCAGGAAAAGAAAAAGGAACCACGAGGTCGAGCCCTTCCTGAATTCACAGCCCCGCTGGGACCATCAGCCCCCATCCCATGGGTGACCAGGGATGGGGAGCTTGGCCCAGATATCCTGGGGGGGTCCCTGGGTTGGGTTTTTTTGGGGGGATGTTTGGAGAATGAAGAACTGCAAAGCTGAGCGGAAAAGGCCCCTTGGGGGAAAATGGGGGGTCCAAGTTGCGGCTGACAGCAGAGGCAGCCTAGAGGAGCACAGCCCTGTGTCCCCCAGGAGCCCAAAGTGGGGAGCCCAGAGAGGGGGGAGTGCCGTCATTGGCGGGACCCTCAATAGCCTGGAGAGGGGCAGGGGGGACTCCTTGGAGCCCCTGCAGCCCAAAGCAGAGAGGGAGGGGAGAAGGGACCCCCGGAGCCCAAAAAGCCCTGGCATCCTGTGCCAGGAAGGCGGAGAGAGCTTCAGCCAGAGCGCGGAGCTGGTGGGCCATGAGCAGGTTCACCATGGGGAGAAGCCCTACAAGTGCTTGGAGTGTGGGAAGAGCTTCAGGCAGAGCTCCCACCTGATCCAGCACCAGATGATCCACACCGGGGAATGGCCCTACGAGTGTGGGGAGTGTGGGAAGGGCTTCAGCTGCAGCTCCCACCTCGTCACCCACAAAGGCATGCACACTGGGGAGAGGCCCTACGAGTGTCCCCAGTGTCAGAAGAGGTTTCAGACCAGCTGCAGCCTCCTCAGGCACCAGCGGATTCACACGGAGGAGAGGCCTTTCCGCTGCCCTAAGTGTGGGAAGGGCTTCAAACAAAAGTCCCACCTCGTCACCCACCAGCGCATCCACACTGGGGAGAGGCCCTACGAGTGTCCCCAGTGTGGGAAGAGCTTCTCCAGGAGCTCTACCTTGACCCAACACCAACGGAGGCACCGGTAAGGGAAACCCTGCAAATGCCTCAGCTGTGGGAAGAGCTTCGTGCCCTGCTCCAACTCCATCCCCCATGGGAGGACCCACTTTGGTCAGAGCCCTGGTGACCCACATTCCCAGTGATCCCTGCTGAGAAGACACCTGGAAGGTGGTCTCCACATCCTCCTGGATCCCCATAGGCACCTGGGTGAATACAGAGGCAGGAACACCCATCAGGACTCTGATCTAAACTGGAAATTCATTGGGAGGAAGTGATCTCTTGACTTCACACCCCAAAAAATTTCACCCACTCTGTCCAGTTATTTCTTCTGGTGGCATCAAGCAGTGCTGCATGATCTTGGAGGTCTTTTCCATTTCAATAATTTCTTTCCTCACCCTGTCTAAACAACCAAAACTGGGGTGAAAATAAAGAAATTGAGCAAAGAGATCTAAAGCTGCACCATTTACCAGGATTTGGGGGTGAATTTGGGGTTGGTTCAATAGAATATTTGGGAGGATTTGGGTGTTCTGAAGCTATCAAAGCCAGGGGACATGTCCACAATCTCATAGGTGAGCCGGCAAAAGGTGTCCACCTGAACCCGCCTGTTCTCCAAGAATTCTAATTGTCTGTTCCAGTCCCTGGCCTGGGTCTCCCTATCCGGGATGTTCCCCCAAAGTGCCCAAATCACTGCTGAAGCACCCGAGCTGATCCTGGCTGTAAATGTTCCTGTCCACCAACCTCTCCTGGTCAGTGCCATGGGAGGTGGGAGTTTAGGGGCTCCTGGGGGGACTGGGAAGGGCTTCTGTCAATCCTGTGGGCATTTGTGGTGCTGGGAGGGGGCCTGGCAGGGTCTATGAGGGAGATTTGGGTCCCTGACAGGGCTGTGTGGCTTGCAGAGAATTTGGGTGGGTCCTGGGGGAGATGGAAACGGGTTTTAGTGGTTCTTGGGGTCATTTATCTTGCAGGGAGGAGTTGGGGGGGGGGGGGGTCCTGGCTGGGAGCTGTGGGGTGGTTGGAGGAGTCTGGGAGTGGCTGTGGGGCTGGGAGGGCGTTTTTGGGTGGTTGTGACTCCCCCAGACTCCCAAAGCTGCCACCAGACCCCACCCTCAAGATACTGCCAGAGCTCAGTGGCTCCATGTTGGGGTTCATCGTCCTGGCTCTGCAGAAGATATGGGGGGGTCCCCGGGGCCGTGTGTGTCCCCCCAGAGCGTGTGTGACACCCCCCATCCCATTGTCACCCCCTTGTCCCTCCCCACAGGGCTCCAGCCCCAGCTCCTGCTCCCCCAGAGGGAATTTGGGGAGGGGCAGGGGGGTGTGCAGCCCCCGCCGGGGGATGGCCCCGGCCCAGCCCCTTTGTTCAGCACCAAGCTGGGCTCGGGGCCGCAGGAGGAAGAGGCCGGTGGGAAGCAGATCCTGCAGCTGGGACAGTGCTGGGGGTCAGGGCAAGGGCCTGCCCTGCACACCTGGCTCAGGTGTGACCCTGCCCCGGCAAGGGAGCGGGACATTCCCATCCCCACGGATCAGGGCTGGGAGCAGCACTTGGGGCACGGACATGGAAATACTGGGAGCGACTGGGAGCACACTGAGGGCGTGAATTATTCCCCCGCCTCCACCTTCTCCGGCCGCCCTGCCAGCTGAGAAATGCTCGCTGGGCCTCGGCCTTGGCCAACAGCCCCTGGGCTCAGCTCCTTGGAGCTCATCACAAACACTGTCTGCTCCAGGCACTGCTGCTGCCCAACCAGCTCCTGGCTGCTTTAGGAGCAGCCCCGGGAAGTGTTTTTGTTCCCTCGGTGGCACAACATCCCTGTTCTCACCCTGCCAAAGAAAGCTGTGGATGCCAAGTGCGGCCAGGATGAAACATTGCTGGCACTGAAGCCCCTCTCTTGGGGCCCTACAGACAGCGCTCCAAAAGGAGCCCCTTGGAGCTCTCCTGGGCCAGCGACTCCCTCGGAGTGGGGCCTCTCCGAGCCGGGAACTCTCCCGTTTGCTGCACTCGGGGATCCCCAACAACGAGGAAGCCTGGGCCGATCCCCCCACTCCTCCAGGCTCAACCCTTCCCCCGCTGGGGAGATGCCAAAGCATCGGCAGGGAGCATTTCCCTGCCCTCAGGGGAATTTCTCACAGGTGCCTTGCACTGACTCTTTGTGTCTGTGTGCACACAGGAGTGCCTGTGCTCGGGAAATGTGGCAGAAATGCTGCTCTCTGAGGGATCTGAGTGTCTTGGATAGCTGAGCCAGTCAGGCCTGTCAGTAGGGTTAAATCACAAGGTCTAAGCTAAGTTAATTTGTGCTAAGAGTTGTTCTTTGCTAAGTTCTTAGGTTTAAAATATAAGCCAAGTTGAATATTGTTAAATGTTATTTCTCAGTTAAATTGCAAAGTCATAGGTTATAAGTTAGGTTAAATACTGTAAAGTGCTGTTCTTTTGCTAAATTGTGAAGTTGAAGGTGGAAGTTAAGGTTAAGGTATAAGTCAAGTTCTGTTAAGTTTGAGCTCTGTAAGCTCTTGGGCCTGCATTCCTTTTATCCTTGCCCTCATTTCCTTGTGTCTCACACTCACACAGGGACAGTTCTTGGTTCATTTCTGGTTTGATTGCCTGGATTCTGTTTGGTTTTGTTGTTGCTTTGTTTCCTTGGTGTGCCTGAAGTGTCCAGTCAGGAGCAGAGTGACTCTTGCCAAGGAACTTTGTGGTGCTGTTGCTCAATATTAAATCTGGTTTTTGCTGCTCCCTTGCTGGGGATTTTTTCAGCGCTCTCAAGCCCTCGTTGGCAACAGGGTGAAGGAGCCCTGGGCCAGGCTCTGGCCCTGGGGGACACGGGGACGCTGCTGGGGGGTCCCTGTCCCCTGTCCCGCCCCCCATGGCCCTGTGTCAGGCTCTGGGCTCGATCTCGTGGAACATCCTCTGGGGGAGGCTGCGGCACCAGGGGCGGGGGGACCTGGGGGGACAGGGGACCCCGCTGTGCACGAGCAGTGTTGGACTTCTCTGGGGGAACTGGGAGGGGGGGCTGGGGCAGAGTCACCTCCCCAGTGACCTCACACAGCCCCTGTGATGTCACACAGCCCCTGCGATGTCATACAACCTCCTGTGATGTCACACAGCCCCTGTGATGTCACAGAGACAACTCTGAGATGTCACCCTGTGATGTCAGACAGCTGCTCTGTGATGTCACAGAAGACTCTGACATGTCACCCTGCAATCTCACTGTTTGTTCTTTGATGTCACAGCCTGCTCTATGAAGTTACACAGCCACCCGGTGATGTCACAACCCACACTCTGATGTCACAGAGCCACCCTCCATGACAGCAGAATCTGCTCTATGGCCTCATACCTGACTCTATGATGTCACAGTCCACTCTCTGATGTCACAAAACCCTCCCTGTGATGTCATACTGCCACTCTGTGATGTCACAGCACACACTTTGACCTCACAGCCCGCTCTATGATGTCATACAGCCATGCCATGATGTCACAGCCTGCTCTGTGATGTCACACTGTCCCCTCTATCATGCCTTAGCTGCTTGATGACCTCACACAACAAACTCTGTGATGCCATAGCCCAATCTGTGACAGCAGCACCTCTGTGGCTGTGTCATGGAGGCACAGAGCAGCTGTGATGTCAGAGAGGGGCTGTGTGACAGCACAGCATGGGTTGTGTGAGGTCACAGATTGGGCTGTGACATCACAGAGCTTGTTGCATGAGGTCATCCTCACTAGGGGATCCTGCGGCCCGAGCACAGCATTCCTTTGCACTGCGCTGGCTGCCAAACGAGCCCACTTGGCCTCAAAAACCTCAAACTGCACAGAGTCAAAAAGAGCATGTGCCACAGAACGGATGTCGGAAGGTGTCAGCATCTCAGCAAGGAGCATTCGGATCGTCCGCATAACTTCAGCAGACCTGACACCACGCAGGGCAACGGTGTCACGGATTTCTTTCACCATCTTAAACGATAAAGGCTGATGGGTGCTGTGAGTAACACCCCTAAGCACAGGGAAAGCCTGGGGACCCCCTGGCAAGGTCGCATCACCTGCCGTGTCCCGTCCCGTGGGCTCCACAGGGACAGCAGCAGCCGCCAGACTGCGGGGCAGCGCAGCATCACTTGACACCACGCTCCCCGCAGCATCAGCAGAGCCAGAGGAGCCTCCTCCGCGATCCTGCAGGCGCTGCGAGGAGGCAGAGTCGCGTATCTCCTCAGCCTTATCCAGGACCTCCTGCCAAAACCGCCCGCGGTCCCTCGGACGCACGGTCACCTGGCAGGCGGGGAGGGTCCACAAAGCCGACGGGGAGGGTCCGCGGCCACGGGAACCCACCGGCCTCCCGCCGGCCGCGTCAGCAGCCGCGCTCAAGGTAAACAGCCCCGCGCCCCGCCGCAGCCTCAGCCCCCGCGGCAGGCGGGGGAGCGGGGCCGAAGCAGCCGGCAGCTCGGCGGTGCCGCCCGCCGCAGCGCTGGCAGAGGGCACCGCGGCGGACACAGGCACCGGCGCGGAACGCAGACCCGGCGCGGCGCCCCCCGCCCCCGGCGCGGGGCAGGGATGGGGCGCAGAGAGAGACGCGGTGTGCGGAGCCGCGGCACCGCGGGCCGACACGAGGGAGCCCGGCACGGCCCAAGGAGCGGCGGAGCCGTGCCGCGGAGCCGCGCAGCGGGCACCGCCCCCGCCGGGCGGAGCGGGGCGGGCTGCCCGCCTGCTGGGCCGGGGCCCGACGGAACAGCGGCCAGCGCCCCGGCTCCGGCGGCTCCCACTGTCGCCGCACGCCCAGCAGGCTGCGCAGGCTCGGGAACGGGAGACGCCGCTGCCCCGCAGGACGAGCCCGCGGTCGGAGCGGGCGAGCCCGCTCCCGCCGCCCCCAGGGCTATGTCGTGGAAACACCGCAGTTTGGACAAAGTGTTGTCACCGAATCAGACGCAGTCAGAGGCGGGGGCTGACCCACGGGCCCCTCTTCGCCCCCGAGCGCCGGGAAGGCACAAAGAGAGGGCGATTTTTCCCCCGGCTCACTACATCTGCGGCGCGGGGCGGGGCGAGGCGGCCGTGCCAGCTCCAGCGGCTCACTGCCTCGGGGAGAAGGGAAAGCGCCTGCATCCTGCATGAACTCAAATTCCCCGTCGTCCACGTCCGAGACGGACGGTCCCCCCAAAGAGCTCCGAGAGCTACCAAATTCAGACCCCGGCCAAGCCGCATCTAATATTTTCCACTGCACCAGCAATGGCCCGACGTCCACAGAGCAATCATCAAACAGAGCGTTCATGAGACTGACCCCCACTTGAGACCACATCTTTCGGGATAGCGCCTCCCTAGGGTTGGAAAAGAACCCCTGCTGCCTCGCCCACAAGAACAGCCTTTCAAAATCACTCCAGGAGACGGAATCACGTTTCCTCTCCAGGACATCCCTCCAGAGATCCAACATCAGAGATTCCATCCCGAAACCCATAGAGGTTTCCATCACTAACACAGCAGGCAAAACGCCAAAGAGGAGGGGGGGTGAGCACACTCTGACCCAATCTAAGCTGTAGTACGCTCCGGCGGCTCCCAGATGTCACCAGAGGACACCGGGAAAAAAAATGACGCACCACATCTTTGGTCACCATGAAGAGACGAATTTATTTCCTCTGGCTCCAATCATTTATAGTTCTCAAAAGGTGCCAGTGGATTGGAGGGAGAACATGCCAACTCTCCAACGACACTGGACAAACTACCAGTACAGCAAATTTCTCCGCCTCTATGAAAGAATGTAAAACAATAGGTTGTTTACAGAAAGTTGAGTGAGAAAGTTCTCTACAAGGATGAAAACTCAGAAGGCTTTAGAAAATCTTAAAAAATCAGGGTGACAGGTTATAGCTTTCCATCTTCCTAATACGGTACTTTGTAAAAGAAAATGGGTTTCTCCCTATCCTCCTGACTTCAGATAAAATGTCTGTATTTCCCTAATGTGGCGACCACAGTGAAGTCAGTCCAGAGGGAGAAGCAAGGAGATCAGAAGTCCTTAATTCATTCTGGAGGGGTTAGAGACCTATTGAGTTGTGACACAGCTTTACGTATGAAGGGCTGCAAGCCAGCATTGGCCTTGGACAATCTCACATCCTCTGGGCCTTTCATACCACAGCCGAGTGAATACAACGCTCGCATTGTGCAGAGCTCCAGCGAGGGGAATGAAACTGCCCCATTAAAGACTTCTTTCTCTGGAAAATGCTATTGTAGCTTGGCCAGAGCATTTTGTAGGTTCATATTGATTTTCCTTTGATTCCAAGGCTCCTGAGAAATAGCCCTCAACAAGCCCAAATCATGAAAGTTTAAATGCAACATTTTTTGTTTTGAATCAGGCAACATTTTTGGAACGGATTTCCGATTCTTATATTCTACATTTTAAAATGATCCCGTGATACAAAAACCTTGATTCAGTGTGCTGGACACCTGAGATGGCATTACTTCTGGCTGCTGCTTCACAGAGTAAGGGCCTCCTGTGGGAAACGTGTCCTGCCTGATGTCCAGGTATGGGAATTGCACAGCATCTCAAACTGTTTTTATGGGAATTGCACAGCATCTCAAACTGTTTAGGTAACTGCTGTTATCTTAAAAGCTGTGTGTACTGGATCCTGTTCATCCAGATGCAAAGCTGCATTCAGGTTTGCATTTCCAATGAGGAAAAAAAATTAAGACTGACACAAGGTGCTTTTTTTCCTCAAGTATTTTTTTTCTACCTTGCCAGCAAACCAAAAAATCAATGACTCCCTCAGCTCTAATTGACATTTCTGTGTTAAATGAAAATGGACCTTGATTCCAATTCAAATGGCAGCACTGGGTGATAAAGTAAGTATTTTGGAATTTTCAATGTATATAAAAGTTGATGCAGTAAAATGATTTTTGAGCCACTTGGAATTTTTTTTGGCTATATCTTAAATCAAACAACAGTTAATGTAAGACCCCTTAATCCCTAATTCTCAGTGCTGGTAACACAATAACACTTTTACTCAGTACTGTACTTTCTCTCCTTGGGGAACATGAAAGAAAAGTACTTTCAGAAGGAGCAGGATATTTTAGGATGTGTCCTAAAATGTAATTTCTTCCTTTCAGAGGGTGTGTAAGAACTTAATTTAACCTCCCATCGTGTCCCTCAGTGGAGGAGTGTTCTCTTGTGAGTGCACACTGGCTGTTGGAGCTGCCTCTGGACTCCCCTGTGCTGCCATGCGGGGCACATGCTCAGGGCAGCCGTGCTGAGGTGCCCCTGATGTGGGGTGAGGGGGGAGCAGGGGCTTGAGGAAACAGGTGGAGATTTAGATGGAAGAAGGGGGGAAGTTCAGAAAATTTCATTGCCTGCCTTTCTCTATCCTTCCCATATCTCCTATCTCCATTGCACCTGGCACTCTCTCAGGATGAAGTAGTTGAGGAGAAATGTGGAGTCTGTGCCTTTTCCACTCACATAAATCAGTATTCATCTAAGCCAAGAACTGCTTTGAGGCAAGCAGAAGAAGAATCCATCTCTATTCCTTTTTGACACTGAGGTATTGAAAGGCCAGACAGAAAGAGTAATTTCTGAGAAATCCTGCATTTGGCAAGGTGAATTTTGGTGTGAAACAAAACTTTATGAGCAAGTAGGGGAAAGAAATCCTTTGAGAAATTTTATGAGGAGCAGAGAATATTGTACAAAAGAATCAGCATCTCATTACAAAATGTCACTCAGGAAACCTGCACTTAATCCTTCATATAGAGATCATTTTGTTAAATTAAGGACATATGTGGAGATTGTTGCTGGAGAGAGTTCAAAGAAGAGAAGGGATGTCTGTAATTTTGGGCTTCTGCTTAAATAGATGGTATTGTGTGGTTGATGTCTGAACTGGGATGACACAAGACAAATTAAATTTTAACTCATTAGTAAATTTTCCTTCTAACAAGCTACTTAGATGATCCAGAAATACATGATGCAGTAGCAGCTGCTAGGAGATGAAAATATTTCATTGTAGCAATACATGGTATAATGAAGGATGGGGAATGAATGCAGTAGTGCAATAAGGACAGAAGAAGATGGATGACACATAAATATTCACCCTCTGTGTTGAGTTTACACAGGACAGATGACGTCAGTAAACTGAAAACACTACTGAGACACATAGGTCATGAAATACTAATATTAGAGCCACTTGGGGAAAGAAAGTTGTCAGGGGGAAAGAAAGTTGTCAGAAGAATTTTCTGTTAGAAAATACAGTTAGTCAAAATCAGAAAGTTTCTTGGAGATATGTCATTTTCAGTGACATTTTCTACACTAAAATATCAACCAAAATTGTCTGCATTCTGACAGTGTCAAAGGCTGTGATGAGAAACCTTGCCAACTGACTTGCTTTGGCACCAAGATAATGACAACATGGTGGACACATATTCTATACCAAATGTAGAACAAGAAGTGTAAAAGTTCCTTGTTCCTCTGTCCTCTTTGACCCTCACTTCTGGTAATGGGCCCTGTGTATTCCTGGGCCCTGTCTGTTCAAAGTGGTATTTTTCTGTCCTGGAGAGATTTGGGTTCCATGTCTCTCCTCTTTGCTGAGTCTCCTCAGTTGCATGGAGGGCATCACCATAGGATTTTTGCTGAGGTTCTTGGGGCACTGAAGGTGCTGCAGGGAGGCAGGGCACAGGGTAGTCTCAAAGGCGCAAATGTTTTCCTTTCAGAACCAATTATGGGGATTTTATCACTGATAATCATTGAAGTGTCCAAAGCAACATCTCTCTATATGTTTGAAATTAATGTTTAATGTTCTGACATTATAGAGAGGAAATGCTTTAGTGTTATTGACTATCAGGTGAAAAATATTCACTGATACTCATGGGAAATGTAAGGATCTTGTCTTTCCCTCTTGGGACTGAAACCAAGCCTGTCTGAATTCCTCAGAACAGAAATGCTGGCTTCTGACACATTTAGATGGAGAATGTAGCTAGGAAAGTGGTTTTAAAATTAATCTTGGCAATATTTTGCCATATGATGATCTTTATTGGCTGCTGTAAAGGTACGGTGAAGGGAACTCGAATATCAGGTACTGCTTTTTGGTTCCTGAAACGGTCTTAGCTTTTACTTGAGGATAGCTCTGTGGAAATTCAGAAGTGTTGCAGCTTCACCATTTGTTAACTAGAACAGAAACTCAAGGGGAGAATGAATTGCAAGAGAAACTGTTTTGAAAGCCCAAATAGCTGTTTTTTCACCACTCTGACCCCTTCCCCTGCTGAGCAGATTGATAGCCGAGATCCCAAGGTGCACTATTTCCACTCAAGCAGAGCCTCCTGAAGGTGTTAATGGCTGACAACGTTTTCGTGTGGAGCAAGGAGATGTCTCCTCCCTGTTAATTGCAATCGATGTACGATGTTTCTCTATCAAGCACTGAAATGCTTTAAAGAGAAATGTTTGATTCCTGGTTTAAAGAACTGTTTCAGCCATGACCTGGGAGGCAGAAGGTGTCTCAAGGAATGCTCTGGAGTGCTTTATGTAGGAGTCAGATAACGGGATTGCAGTGGCCCCGCTCAGGGAGGAGGTAGGGTGGATGTTTGCTGCTGTTTTAAAGGTGTGAACAGGCGATAAGGAGCAGCAGAAACACGGGGTTTACAGATCCATTGATTATGCGATCACTCCATTCAGCCAAGTAAAGGTTTTTTGTGATTTAGACAATTTACCTTTGAAAGGAAGAAAAAAAAAAGGTTGAAGAAGATACAGATGGGCACAAACACAGGAGATGAGCACTGATTTTAGGGTATGGGGAGAAGCAGAAGAAGGCAATTTGAAGGAAGATGAGGGAAGCTCTCAGGGTGTCAAGAGGCCCTTGAAAGGGACCCATCTGTCTGCAATTTCCTGCCCTCTCAGGTGGAAGGAGTGATTAATGACCAGGAAGGGATATGAGGGATGTGTAGAGAGCTGAGGGTCTTTTGTAGAAGTTTGTGAAGCTTTAAGTAGTCTGCTGAGTTTCTTGCAGCAGAGAAGCTGAGCCTTGGTTGTTGGTAAGCTTTGAGAAGCTGATGTTGAGCTATCTCAATTGAAAGAAAATCTGCTGTGGTCTGAAATGTTTTCTACCACTGAAGAACCAGTACTGGGGTAGAAATGTGTTCTAACCAGGTAGGAAGCTTTTCTCTTTGTGGGGCAATGTGAAGTGGAGAATGAGAGAAGACCTAGTAAAACTGGAGGAGGATAAGGCTGGAAAACTGTGTGCTGAGATGTTGATTGGAAAATATAGGGATGGGGCAGCAAATGGAAGTTGCTGTTGGAGAAGAATAATATGATTCTGTTAGAAAGCTAAGTTTTTGGGACATGGCCTAGAGAAATGAAAGAGCAGGCAGGGGGAAATGTGGGAGAAGGTGAGGTTTGTGCATTGGGGCAGTACAATCAAAATAATAGGTTTTAATAGTGGTTTAAGATCCAGGACTGGCTAAAAAGTCACTCTAGAAGAAAAAGAACATTTCACTCTTTTAGATGCAAATAGCTGGATTGATTTCATGCAAAGAGAGAAACATGATCTTTTTGAGAAAAAATGTTGGTTTTGTTTTATTGGGGATTTTGGACTTGCCTGATGTAGAAGCACTGGCTGGTAACAAGAGATGCAGACAGAGGATAAGAGCCAGGATAGAAGTAAAACAGCCTGATTATGTCATGGTAAAAGAGCTTGGTGGAGATGATGAGGAAACACATTGGCAGATATTAACACTGTTAGCTGAAATTTCATACTCAATGGGCAGAGATGCTGCTGGAGGGTGAAGTATCGATAAAAGAATTTACCTTTAATTTTCCACACTGACTTTCCCTGCATACACTGTACTATTTTTTCTCAGCATGTCTGAATGAGAGTCACCTTTCTTAGCCACTACCTGTGGAGGTTTGACATGAGCCAGCCAGTCAGTTGTGTCTGATGCATCTGGTTTAATCGTGTTTCAATGCTCAGAGTCAGAGCTATATGCACACGAGGCCCTCTTCAGAGACATGGGCAATTACACAAATTGGCGTGGAGACATTTTGCCAGAAGGAATGTATTTTGTTTACCT
Organism: Anomalospiza imberbis; assembly: GCF_031753505.1. Classification (NCBI taxonomy): domain Eukaryota; kingdom Metazoa; phylum Chordata; class Aves; order Passeriformes; family Viduidae; genus Anomalospiza; species Anomalospiza imberbis. The sequence goes on from NW_027099950.1 coordinate 45,932, forward strand.
TCTTGAATTTGGCAGAGAATTGCCTTGCTACTTGAAGAGGTACAAGCTCTTACAGCAGGAGAGGTGCTGTCTCTGGGCTCAGAAAGAAGTGAAATACTTGGGGACAACAAAAGTCTGTAGACACAGCTTTTGTTTTCAAAAGGATGATGTAAAGAAAAAACAAAAGCTTTTAGGCCCTCCTGTATCTTTGTGATAAAAGTTAATATGGATGAGGCATCATCCTGTGCAGATTGGGGAAGGATTGGTGCATTTTTTTCCTTTTGAGCATGGAGACTTGGATCGAGCTCTCCTGTGGCTGGCGATGCAATCACAGCAGAATGTTTCCAGCCTGGCTTGGATTTGAGGCTCAGAGGTGCAGTGGGCTGTCACTGTTGAGCTAAGAGGAGCAATGTCATATCTCCTCTTGGTTTGCAGAAGGTTACCTGAAATACTTGTGTTTACCTTACCTTAGCTTACACTTTTAAAGTGTATTTTCTACTTCAGGATGAAGAGCTCTCAAGTGGACAGTTACTATAAGTGGGCTAATGTTTGCTACCTCTTTAAATTGGGTTAGTGTGAGATGTTTCACTTAAATCTTCAGATTTTTTTTTCCAGCTGAAGCTTTTGCATGTCTGCCCTGCAGCATCTTGCACAATGGCATTGCTTCTTTGTTGGGTTTTCCTTTTTTTTTTTTTTTTTTTTTTTTTAAGCTGGTGTTGGCAGCTGCTGGCAAAGGGGTGATTTTAAATGGGCTGATGTGTTATAAGAGGCATAAAGAGGCAACCTCTAGCACCTCATATCCTGCACTTACCATCTCAAGGGGGCTGGGAGTCTCTAGGATGACCAAGAATTACAACAGCACTTAGCAGTGACTGACTCCTCGCTTCTTTCAGAGGTAATTTCTCCCATTCCAATTGATTTTTTTTAATGTTTCTGCCCCTCCTTTCCCCCATTCATTCCAACTTCTTTAACTTGTGAAAATGAAACACAGCTTGACTTGCTTCTTGTGAAGATCTGCCAACACCCACATTAACCCACAAATACCTTCTTTCTAGCCAGCAATTTGGCAGGAGACCTTCTGTCTTCATAGTGCATAGTTCCTTCTGGAGAGTAGAACTTGCACTGCAGTTCATAGTTCTACTTGAAACATTTTCAAATGTGTGCCTTGAGGTCAAAAGGGTTTTTTGGGTTTCCTGCGTGATTTGCCGTGGGATGTGAAAGGAAATCTGCCCTCAGATCCTTTTGGATCCTTTTGGCAGTTTCACTGAGGGTGTGCTTGAGTCACTCTGGTTCTGAGTGAGATCTAGTCCCTGGTGTGTGTGCAGTGCAGGCAGAGAGGATGGCCACTGGTGTTGGTGAATGATGGGAGAGCATCCCCACTGCCCCCTGCCCACCTGCTGCACCAGCACTGCTGCTGCTGGTGCCACAGGACAAAGGATACCGCCAGCCTTTGTGTAAGGAAATGCCACAGTGCCTTCCCAGAAGGTGAAGGTGGTGGAGCTGTCACTCTAGCAGGGTTAAGGCATGGCAGTTGCGTGGGATGGTATCTTCTGCTGCATTCCTGCTGAGATACCAGGCTTTCCTTGTGACTCTCCTCAGGTTGGTTGCTGTCTTGTTCAAGGCGGGGCTTGGAACTTGTCCTGCCTTTTAATCCACTTCAGCATCCCCCTAACTTTCTAAATTAATTGGAAGTGTTCACTTTGGAATAGAAAACCAGTATTTTAAGGTATGTGGGAGAAGTGCTTATTCTCAGCTCAGCCTCATCAGAAACAAAATGTTCCAGCATTCCCATCCATTATGTAAAGGGTAAACATGAGGGGAACAATGTAGAAGTTTTGACAAGAATTTTCCAGTTGATGGTATCCACTGCCCCTGAGCAGTGCTTGCCCAGGTGTGTCTTTAAGCAGAACGTGGGTCTGTCCACACAGCCACAGCTACCTGCAACCTGCTTTTGACACAGGTTCCCTCCTGTTCCCTCACACAGAAGGTAAATTGTAGCCAGGGTGAGATATTTTTGCTAATTATAAAACATGAAATGATCTTAATCTATCTTCTCCCCAATGAACAATGCAATTGAATTATCATTAGAGTTGTACAGAACCTTTGCTAGCAATGGAGCCATTTGTATTAAATTCAGGCTTAGTTTTCTTATTCCATGAAGTCCCATCATTGTGTTGATTGTACTTTGAAGTCATAGCAGGCTTCCCTCTCCTGCTATTCACCTAATTTATTTCAGCCCCAACACACAGCTCCTAAATTCTTGTTAGAATTGTTTCTGAGCAAAAGGACTAAAACTCGGTGTGTCTTAAAGGAAAGACATGAGGCAGTTATGGTTCCCTTCATTTCCTCATATCTATCTGCTGCATCTAGAGAGCTATTGTCATGTGTGCACTACTGGGAAATAATAATACTAATAAAAAATAATAATTCTCCTAGGATTTGCTGTCAATAGAAACAATCTATAGAGAACTTAAACCTATAGAGTAAGTGATTAAAGTTTAGCAGCAGAACTGAAAAATACTTTCTGAATGCAGAAAGAAGCTAAAGAAGACAGACAGGATCTAGAGGGATCTGCTTGGTCTCTGAAGCCAGTATGAGCTAGAACGCTGCTGTGAAGGGGTGGGAACTTATGTGAGAACTTTGCCTCCTCATGGCTCTCCTGTCTTTCTCCTCTTTCCCCAGGAAACCATTTCTGGCTTGGGGACATGCAACAGTTGGAATTTTGTCCCTTCCTTAAGCAGGGCTGGAGGAGCAATTTAAGAGCTTAGAGAGAAGTTTGGGTGAACTCAGTGTGTGTAAAAGGATTTATAAAGCTGTGACTGTGACTCTGGGCACTGTGTGTGGATGATACTGAGTGTACAGTAGGTTGTTACTGCTGCCTTTATTCTTCCCAGATATCACAGATTTGACTGGCTTCAGAGAACTGACCTTCCCCAAAGGAAAAAAAATTATAAGTCTTGTAGGCACCCAATTTGAGACAGATCAGGGTCGGCACTGTACTTGGCCTCGTAGGAATTTTGCTTGTCTGGGTGAAGTGAGACAATTTCTTTCGACCTAGATGAGTGAAGAGCTACAGAATCCCAGGTTCAGCAAAGAAGCCTGGTTATTTAAATTTTTCTGTCTCTGTTAGTTTCCTCTCAGAGTGCCAAAGAGCTGGTAAAGTGTGATTAGTTTCCTTTCACTGATAAGAGCAGATTAACACTGGCTAAAATTGCACCCATTTTCTCTTGGTAAATGAACCATAAGACACACTGTCAAAAGAGAGCCTTCCATACTGACTGTGGTTAATATTTCAGAGCTTAAACTCAAGCATGAGAGAATCAGCCATAGATGCTGTACATTAGCTTGATTTCTATTCACTTGCAGCTCAAGAGTATTCTTCTCTTCCCTCATGCTAATTTCAGAGTTCTGTAGAGCAAGGGATTTGCATCTGATTTTGTACTCAGGGATGTATGTATTTTTTATTGGGGAAGCTGTACTGTAGGCAGAAGTGAGGCAGGATAGTTCATGTGCTTGTGGTTCTAAGCTGAGGCTCAGGAAATCTCAGCTCCCTCCTCTCCTGCAGAGTTCCTGTGCTTAGCAGAGAATCTCTGTGCCTCATGTCAACTCAGTTCCTTGAATCGTAGCGTGAGCGTGAAAATCCTTTCCTTGCTCCTCGTGGAATCCATCAGTTCTTGGGTTCTGCAGAGGTTGTGGTGCACTAAAATACCCTCTTAAGATCCAAAGTTAGATGGGGAAGATCTCCTGGGCCTCACAGGTTGAGCTGTGCAAATACAAATTACTGTGTTACGAGGGGTACCGCATGTACCAAGGCACACACCCCGTCTGGGTCTGCTGGTCTTCCTTTTTACCCCTCAGTATGTTTGTGCTCAGCACATTCATGTGGGGCAGTGAAGATCTGCTCTCTGTGAATCTCCAGACTGCTCCTTCTGAGATGCCAGGCAGAGGGTGACTTTAGTCTCATCTCTTGCTCCCTTGCTGTCTGTTTTCTGCACAGAGGCTCTCTGGCCAGATTGCTTGGGCGCTGTCCGTGAGTGCTGCTTCCTCTGCAGGGAACGTGCTTGGCTGGACGCAGTTTTCATTTGCTTTGTGTTCCACAGGGATGTTTTCTGCCTGATTCCGGCTCTCACTTTCCTGGAAGAAAACATTAAATTTCAGACCATGGCACCTCTGCTGTTAAAACCATATCCGTGTCTGACTGCCTGAGTCTCCCATTACTTTCTAGTCCTAAGGCATAAACCAGTGCAGCCAAGTAAACTACACAGTGCTTAAAAATGACTTGACCCTGTCTTTCATTCCTCTTGTCTGCTTCAAAGCAGCACTGCTTGGGATCCGGGATATCTGAGTAGCCTTTTTGGCTGACAAAGCCAGAAGTGAGAAAATACAGCAGGAATGTTATGGTTTTAGGACAGGCACTTGGGAATGTGGATTGTGACCAACTGTGCAGAGAATGTAGGGTAATGGTCTAGCCTAGGATGAGAAGTTGTAGGACAAATGCAAAAGCTCTGGTGTGCTAAAAACAAAAATAAGATGGTTGTATGCAGCCAAGGTAATAATTTTCCTAAGAGCTCTTGAAACAACTGAAATTGTTGACATTGCAATTATTCCAAATGATTTTATATAATAATAATTTTAATTATTCTCAGTATTTTTATTCTACTTGCAAATTCTGTTTTCTTGCTTTTTATTTTTTTTGTGTGAATTACAGAAGTTAATTTCTTTCTTAATTACCCAGTTCTCAAGCCCTGATGTAGATTTCTAACACTTTGAGGCATATTTAAGCAGATCTTTGTTTATGCATTTGGGGGAAAAACAAACAAGGAAATTTGGAAAATGGTTTTAACCCCAGCCGTCCTTTGGGAAAACATGCTGTTGATTGATAACCAAAATGCTAAGCAACTGTTGTTGCTAGAACTCTGGTGTTGTATTCATTCCAGAGGAGTGAGAGGAGATGGAAGCTGCTGTTCCCACTGTTTTGCCTTGATAAGCCAGTTCACTTTTCCTCAAAAGCCTTTACCAGTTTCACACTTTTCATCCTTGCTCACACGAGGAAAAGGGTGCTGCAAAGACTCGGGAAAGGTTTCAGGAACTTAACACTTACAGGAAAGAGATGAGAAAGCACTGCTGGGGTGAGCCAGGATTCTCATTTCACATCTTTATTATGGGAATCCCTAGGGATCCTTCTGGGACTCTGCAGTTTGTTTTCTCTGCCCCATTTCACAGCTCTCACTGTAGCATTGCCACAAAATAAACTCACCTTTTTATTTATGAATATCTGAGAGAGAAATTCTTAGCACCGTCTATGGGAGAAATAGAGATACTGGTTTCTTCACAGGTCTGAATCTGCAGTGAGAATGTGCCTAGACAAGCTGCTTGTCTTTTAACTTACAGCAGCCTGGAGTCTGTGCTTGGGAGATTGTGCCTTGTTTCAAAATGTACCTTAAAGAAATGGAGTGAGCCATTTAAAAGAGGGCAAGCAAAGATTCAGATGTCAAAATGGTACCTTGGCTGTGGCAAGATAGGCCTGTCTAGAGCCTAGAGTCAATCTGGGCTAGCATGTCTGAGAAGGTTGGGTGAAGAATGGGATATTTGACCTTCTTGATCTTGATAGGATGAGGAAGACTCATATCACTTGAAGAAAAAGCAGAGGAAGCACTGTTATTAGCAGAAGACTGACTTCAAGGCACATCTCCAAGCTGGAGAGTATTCATGATCTGGAGTAGTGTCAGGACAAACACGATTTGATGGCTGTGACTCCTGACCAGAGCAGTGTCCTCTGTCCCATGTTTCAGGTCACTTGTCCATCTAGACCCTGTTGAGCTCCTAACTTTCACTTCCTGTGCTGCATTATGGACCTCTCTCTGTTTCTCTGGTGCTCTTGCCTGTTGAAGTTTTGTGCTGGTCCTGTAGCTTTGGTTGTCCCTGGCTCCTCCTTCAGTAACGACTGATGTCTTGATGGGAGCACCATGCTGGCAGGCCAAGGCTCAAATCCGACTGTTGATAAGGAATGACACGACAAGAACAGAGCAGGTCATGGTCTTTTTAAGTCAAAAAGGTCTGATGTGTGCTGCTGTGGGAAACATGTAGCCCTGCACTGATAGACCAAGAGCTGCCATACTGCTGGTTCTAAATTGTTTGCCCTACCATATTTGTTGGAGAGGACTTCAAGTGTCTGATGTGTCCATTGAAAAATGTTTCCTCAATACTCAGTGCAATTTTATTAAGATCTTGTTTATCCATTTGCTGTTCTCAGAGCACAGTCTTTTAATTTTCACTCTGTGGTATTTGCACAGTAGAAACAAAAGTCCTATTGTTTTGTATCCTCTGTTCTGCTTGGTAAACAAGCAAAGGTCTTTTTTGTTACATTCACATGATTGCAGCTAATCATTTTGATGTTTTTAAGAAGCTGTGGTCTAGCAGGTAACTCAGTAAAAGTTTAGCTTTCAAAGAATTGGATAATTATTATTTCTGACTCTCTGGATAGCTGTTGGAGAGACCTCAGTACTTTCAATCAAAACTTCCTGTTTTACTAGCTCGCTCTATCAGTGCTAGCTGATAAGATAGCTAGATTTCAGATAATTAAGACCCCAAAATTCAGTGACAATGAATGCCATTCTGGGAGTATGGGAGGATTAAACACAAGAGAAGGGTAAAGAGAGCTGTGCAAGGGTTGTTCCTGCCTCGGGAGGTGGTGTAAGCTGGGCAGTTTCAGCCTTGATGCCATTGGCTACACGGAATTGCAGTGCTGGTGAAATGCATACTGCAGGATTTCTTATGCAGTGGCAACCTCTGGAGCTCCTTCACTCCAGTTTTAAGTGATCCTAGTGACAGGTTTCCCTGCATGCTTCCCTTGAGAGCTGTGTGCTTGGTCTAATTGATTGACCCATTAGCAAAGCAAGTTTCTCTTGCTATTCAGCCAGCATTTTCCTTCTGCTTCATTTCAGCCCATCACTCCTAGTTATGCCCCTGCAAAACCTGCCTGAACTGCCTTTGCCACACTATAGCTTTATTGATCCTGGTTCAATGTAAGTAATTCTTAACTGATTGAACTTATTATTGGCTGTACCAGGGCAGTGAAGGCACTGGTGAGAGCCGGTTTTCTTGGTCTGTGAGGCTGGAAGAGAGGAATGCAGGGAAGGAGTCTGGTGGTGTTCACTGAACTTTCTGAATGGCTGCCTGGAGTGGTGGAAAATGGTTTCTGAGTTTTCCCCCAGTCCTCAAATCTATGAGTTTGCACATCTATGTGTGTGATACGTGTGGATATCCAGGCCACTGGATGTCACAGCAAGGAGCCCTGAAATCAGGAGTTAACTCATGAGTATTTGGCCTCTGGGAGGTTTTTCAAGGATAATTTTTGGGTTCTTGTCAAGGAATGTGTGTTGTAGGTACAGGAAATGGATACTGTCTGAGGGAAGTTCTTACCTGAAAGTGTTTGGCTGAGGAAACCTGTTGTGAGATAGGCATCGTGAGAACTGACTCCCAAACTTCATATCCTATGATCCTTCCCTTTCAATGTCTGTTCTAGGCTATATACTCCAGAAGCATTGAGCATGCTAAAATACCCACAAATTGAGGGGGATAATCACCCTGTGGCTTGCTCACACCCTGTTTAGAACTACCTAGATAGATAGATACGTGTCTCACCATGAGCTTTGTGCTGGTGAGTTTATTCTGCCTCTAGAGTGTTGCTCATCTGAGTGGGCAAGCAGGAAAATTCTCCTTGATTCTCAAATTTCCATGCCCTTATCCCTTCTGTGCCCCAGTTTACTCTTGGATGTAGCAAGATCTCTTTCCCAAGGGTGCTGGAGTGGAAAGGGGGAGAATGGTATTTCTATTGTTGGGATTCAATTTGAAGACCATTTATAAGCCAGTTTGGGCAGCCTGCTCATGCTATTGTGGAAGCTGTTGGTATGTGCTTCTCTGAGCTTACAGATCAACAGGATAGTTAGAAGGGCACTATTATGGAGAATTTTAAAGCCACTGATCGTTTCCTGTCTAGGGGAAAGCAGAGAGGCATGTGTGGGGCAGCAGGTGGTGGGAACACAGCCAGGCTGTGGATAAAACAGCAAATGCTCGACTGTACTGGTCCTGCTCCCACAGAGTTCAACACAAGCACAACATTGTAGTTATCAAGCCTTAGGCACTCCATAGTATTTACAAGCTGAGGGATCCAGCTCCTTGTTTTAGGATACTAGGCCCCTATTAGTGCAAGAAGAGCTAAGCACAGGAAATTGCTGCAGCCTGCTGCTGAGATGCCAGTGGACACTGAGCCTCCCACGTTCTGTTGTGTGTTCCTGGAGGCTGGTTCTGCAAAAGTGATTAATAAATGGGAGCTGTGCACCTTCCTGCTGTGGCTGCAGAAGCAAAGCCAAGACAATTATTTGCCCATCAGAGCTGGGTTACGGTGTTCCTCCTCCCATCTTCTCTATCCTCTCTTTTGTTTTTGTATTGTTTTGCTGAGAGTGTAAATGCAGAGATGATTAATTGCCTTGCTGACCTGATTCTGTAGCTACATGGGATCTGCTTATCTCAAAAAGCTCCAGCCCAAATGACTAGAGTATGCCAAAGTTAGGTGATTAAAGAATTATAAAATACTTTCTGAACATCCCATTCTCAACTCATTGTGACTTTGGACAGAAGCCCAGGCAAGAGCGGGAGAGAAGGGTGAAAAAGAAATAATTTAAAAAAAGAAAATAAAAATAGTAAATTCAGTGAGAGAGACTTCTGCAATATTTTGCTCTCATTTTATTGAGAAGATTGATAATGAACATTAGTGAGGCAAAATTACAGTGATTTGTATAGATTCCCAGGTGAACAAGTTTAACATAATAAAATATTATAGCCTTCTCTATCACGGAGCTATTGTACTGATCATAAAATGAAAGGGCTTTATATATATATGTAGGCAGGGGAGTGTGTGTGCTCTTACAGCATGGATGGAGGCATCTCATTTTCAGCTAATAGACTAAAATCTGTGCTGGGCTGGAATAGTGAAGTGTTTAACTCTGCTAATGCTATGGACGATTACTACTCTGGGAGAGGATGCACCTGGCAAACTCTTATTTCAGATGCCAAAGCAAACCAAGTGGAGCTTGCTGAAATGCCCCCTAGGCCACCAGTTCCTTCAACCCAGCTCAGATGCCCTGTTAGTTTCTGCTGAGGTTGGCAGCAAGCTGAGCACCCCGTGGCTCTCGTAGGTGTGAGTGTGGCACAGCACATCAGGGTTGACAGGTTAAGTGCTTTCTCCCTGCTGCTCCAGAGTTTGTGGCAGGAGCTGAGCAAAACTGAAGGACATTCAAATAGAAATAAACACTTCAGGATGAGAATGTTGTGTGTGGTGTTTTTGAGATAAGTGGTTGTGGAGTTTCTGTGTTGCCTGGTTTTGTTTTATTACAGATGATGCTGAGGGATAGGCTGGGTAGCACTGCCTTGTGCTGGCTTCTCAGCAACAGTCACTGATGTCAGCTGTGGTGGAGGAAGGAGCTGATGTTCCCTCCCTGTCCTGGGGCATTTTTCTGGTGGTTGCTCTAGCTTACAACAAATACCTCCTGGTTTTGTGGCCCTAAAATGGTAGGAAGATTAGAGATTAATTTCACCATGATGCAACACCATCACCTGCCATTCTGAAGTGAATCTACTTCCATGCCCTCCTGTGTGCTCCTTAAATATTCCAAGTTGAGGAGATTAACTTACTACCAAGGTAAAAGAGGACACAAATTTGTGGTGATAATACTTGTACAATAAATTCCTATTTGCTTCATGTTTCACTTTCCAGTGTGATAAACTAATGTGGCATAGTGAACATCTGCTTTCCTTTAAACCATGCAGAACTGATCAATTGTTGTTTTAATTATTTCTAGGGTTTTAAAGAAGATGGAATTATTTTATTCTTCAGTACAAAATATTTCAAATGCTAATGTTCTTTGGAAGTGAAGATAACATCTACTGCAAAAACGTGTTTGCTTTGACAGCATTGTATGTTTTAGCCAAATTAAATGAAGGAAATAGTGTTTAATTCCTGGTTCTAATCAAAATCCAGCATCATCCCAACTCTGTCATTCATTTTTAATTTTGGCCCCTAGTAGTTTTTCTGCTGTAAATACATGAGACAGAAAATGTGAAAGTAGTCATCCCTATTCCCTTTTCTTCTGCTCTCCACCTGTGCTTTAAATGCTGTTTGGAAATGAAATGTAAAGAAACATTATTTTTACAAACAATGTCAAAGCAAACCTCAGTCTAGAAATCAAATCAAAGTTCAATCCAGAAATATCACAGACTGTTTTCAGAGAAGATTATTTTTTTCTGATGTGTTTTCTTGCCAAAGGAAGCCATAGGTTTTCTGACCAACTCTTTTTACTAATAACAAAGGAGTTATCAGAAAGATAACCTGTCTCTTAAACTAGAGTTTACAGCTCACTATGTGCTCTCTTGTGCTTTGAATTCCCTTTAATATACGGGTGTCTTTTGTCATGTACCAAAGAAGGTCAGCTGAGAAAGGACATTGAAGGATTGTGTGTATGTGTACACTTGCAGCTTTTCCTGAGCATGAGCTGTGGGTTGCAGTGTTCAGAGAGTAGAAAGGGATGTTCTGTCCTGCCCGTGCCCTGGGTTGGACAGGGTCTAAGAAGCTGTTGAAGAAAATCTACAGGAGCATTTGGATTGAAAACAATCTGAATTACACCCTTCAGGTCTTTTATCTACCGGGTAGATATTTTGTATTCTAGCAGATGAAGTGGTGGTGGATTTCAGATGCCTGTACGCTGGGGAACTGATCCATCTTGAATGGAAACCGAGGATGGAATTGGGGCACCTGGTTGGGTTCCTAGTTTGCTAATCCTGACAGGCAGCCTTTTTCAATTTGTTCCACTGGTGTCTATTTGCAGTGCCAGTTCTTTGAGGCAGCAGCTCTCCATGGGATGAGTAGGTTTCTGTCGGAGTCTCTGAGTCAGGTTTCTGCGTGCCCTGCTGATCAGTAGGTAAAAATGCAGAGCATAGCATACTCTGATTGGGTGAGTCTTTTCTTTCCTCCCAAGGAAGGCATGACAGCTTCATGTACACCCTTCTTCTGCATACCAGTCTCCAGGAACCAGAAGCTGGGTACCACTGCTATCGCTGCTGCTGCTAGACATCTACCATCCCCAATTTTAAGACCACTATCCATGTACTTCCTTTAAGAAGAGGAGCTGTGGTGGGAGATGAGCTCTGGGAAGTCATTATTTCCCCCTGGAAGGAAAGATAATTACTGCATAGCCTGTGTTGTTGGTTAGGCAGTTTTAGAACAGCTGTGCTAAAAGGGAAGCAATGGGTTGTCACTTCTAAACTGCTGGTGCTGTAAAGACAAGGACAGAAAGGAATGGCAGGTCTTTATCTCCATGTTTCTACCAAGTTTTAGTGCATCAATCACTCATGCTATCCAAGACCTGTTGAGGAGAGATAATAAGATTTATTGGTGGCTGTTGGAATAACCCACATAGTGGATGAATCTGTTAGTAACACTCCAGGGAGTCTTGGTCTATCAAAATGAAATAGGCAGGGAGGAGCACAGGCTCCCAGCTGTGGAGCAGCTGAGCTCTTGGAGGGAGGTCAGTTCTTCACAATCAACATGAATTGCACAAAGCTTCTGATGGCTTTTTGTGTTTTGTTTATTTATTTATTTCCTCTCGCAACATTCAGTGAAAGTCTGAGAAATGGAAATCAGACACTTGCAGTGGAGGAGGAGCAAGAGGCTAGGAATACAGTACAGTTTTCCATCCTCCTGTGTTAGGTCATCAGTGTGACCTTGATGGACTTGCCTCAGGCTGCTTGGTTGTGGCAGAGAAAAGACTCAAGTGAAGAACTGTGTTAACTTATGAGCAGTTAAGTTAGAAGGAGAAAATGTGACTTTGGTTATTTATTACTCCAATGCTTACTCCTGCCCTCCAGTACACATGGGGTACTTGCCATAGTACCAGCTACACTGCTGTGGGAAAAAGCATCAATGGAATAGCTTCCCCTCCTGCTGTGTGGAATCAAATGCATGCATGCCACATGTTCAGGCAAATAAAACTGCATCCCAGAAGTCCATGAGTTAAACCACCAGTCTGCATGTCCAGTCCTGAGAGAAACCCCTGGGGTTTTGTGTTTGTGCTCACACATTTGAATGTGAACACCCTGAATGGGAGAGACCTCAGGGCATCTCTAGTACAATCTCCTACTCAAAGCAGGGATAGTTTGAGGTCCAGTCAGGTGGATAAGAGCTCTTTGAGCTATTCCCTCTTGGATCTTGAAAACTTCTTCAGCTGGAAGCTGTGTGACCCCTCTGGGCAGCCTGTCCCACTGCCTGACTTTCCCAGGGGAAATGTTTTCACTTGCACCCACGCTGAGGCCCTTGTGTTTCAGCTTGCACCTGCTCTCTCATTGCCCACTGTGACAAGCCTGCCTCTTCTTGATGGGCTCTGGCTGGCAACGCTGGAGCCCCTCAAAGCCATCTCCTCTTGAGGCTGAGCAGAGCCTGCTGGTGTTGGCTTTCTGCAGAGGTGTTCCCCACTGTCCAGACACTGCTGCCCTGAGCAAGCTCCACTTTATTCAAGGCTCTCTGCACTGGGAGTGCAGAAAACTGTAGGTGATGTCTAACAAGTGCTGAGGAGAAGGAATAATCCCTTCCCTTGATCACTGGTTGGGCTCATGTTCCTGCTCCATGCCTGCCAGGACCCGTGTGCCTCCTCAGAGAGCTGTTCCCCAGCCAGGCAGACCCCTGCCCCTGATGAGAATTTTGGCTCTTGTTGCAAGAAGCAAAACATAAGCAGAGAATAGTTCCTGCACTTGCCTGTGTTTCACACGTTGGAAGATGAGTTTGCCTTCAGGCATCCTGATGAAGATGATTATTTTCTCTGAGCACTTAGCTTGCCACTGTTTGAACCTTGCATGGTTTAATAAAAACCAAAAAGCACCCCTTAAAACATTTTACCCAGGGCTGTTATGCTCAGAGTAAGTTCCAGTCTAGGGAGTTTTCTATTTCCCCCTTTTCCTCCCCTTGAATAGGATGCCTTTTAGAACACATTTGATAATCCAGGAGATGTCTCAGAGTTCGAAACAGCAGCTGCACAATGTGGTTTGTGTTTCCTTCAGCATCATCAGAAATTCTCCTTTGCATCCACCAGTTACTGACATTGCTTGGAAGTGACACACTGTGTGCTTCCTTCCTTTTATCAGTTAGAATTTTACAGTCTCTGAGAAGTTACAAAGCAGTCTTCCACTTAACTTCTGGAAAACTGAGTTAGATGAGGAATAGCTGCAGAAAAATCAGCATTCCTTAAGTTTAATTGAACTGCTGTATCAGACTGAACAAATTTCACTTCAGTAAAGTTAAAGTGGCATGGGTGTGTTAACTAGTGCTTATCCAGCTGTGGGTTTATTACTTTGTAATTAATTGTTAGTAGTGCTTTAATTAAAATAAATACCCATACAAAGCTGAGCATGGGTTTAATGTGTTTTGGGCTTTTTTTAAACACTGGCATACTGCAGTTGCATCATTAGCATCAGAAGAGTCCTGCAGACTGTCACAGGACCAGATAATGAAGCTGACGTACTTTATCTTTGGGTGAGTGGACATCTCTCTAGCTCCAGCTCTGTGTGCAGGGTGGGAGCCCAGCAGTTAATTTCTCTGTGGGCTGTAGAGGCTGTGTGGCCCCACAGACCACAAATATGGAAACTGCTCAACAAGAGCCTGTTTTCTGCTGTCAGACATCCCATAGTTTGCCTGGTCCAACTGTAGATGATTCTGTTTCCAGTGACAAATTTTTGTGGCCTAATAGAATCAAAATATATTTCTCCAGTTATGTTTTTGTTCTGTTTAATCTTTATAATTTGTCATACTTAAATATTTACTCCATGCACACAGACTCTTTCTTTTCTTTGATTTAATCCTTCTGCTGTTTGTATCTCATGCTGTTTTATTTGCTAAAACCATATTTAGCCATAATGATGTTACAATGGTATTGTTTTAATGAATGATAGATTTCAAGGCTGGAGTTTGTCATTCTAGGGTTCTGATTTCTCACGGGAACTGAAATTATTCCATGCAAGACATTTCTGATGTCTTTAGTTACCAAAATCCAGCTCTCCAGCTGCTGGAAGAAGCAGATTGTGATGAACATTTAACATCTTTTATAGCAATGGGAGATATAAAGTTAGGAATGCGAGGATCTGTTTTATTTTTTTCATGCTCTTATATTTTAATTTTTGGTCTCAGAGGGGCTATCTGCCTACCTCTAGTCAGCTGGGAAGCAGTGCTCTGACTTTGGGTAAGTCTCAGCTTTGAGTGCTTTGTCCCTGAAGAAAAATCCCAAGGTTAAAAGCTGGGGAAAAAAAAAAATCAACCTAACCCCCAATTTGGCAATAAATAGACCTGATATGATGGAATTACTTAAAGCAAAAATTAAATCCTAATTACTATGGACAGCTGATGGAAACATGGACAAGCTTTTATTACCAGTGTCCTGGGCATCTACAGGAGGAACTCCATCTGCTCTGAGTTCTGGGACTGCATCCAAGGCCAGAGTGGCTGCCCATGGGCACAGGGCTGGCCCTGCAGGGTGGTTTCCAGAGCCTGTGCCCAGGATGGCTGAAGCCCCCTGGCAGGCAGAGGTTTCACAGGCACAGGTGGGAGCTGCTTGTTGCCCAGCATTGCCTGCTGCTCTTGCCCCCAGCTGTAAGGCCTCTCCTGGCCATGGCTGTGGTTCTTTGTGCAGAACCAGAGCAGAGGTACAGCTGAGCAGATCTGCTGAGTGGTGTGGCAGTCTTTAGATTGGGCTAAGTGGGAAGAGGCTCAGGAGAAGTCAGGACTTGCCGGGTCATTGCAGTGTTCTGGCCTCCTGTGCAGAAGGGGCTGCCTGGGTCTTGTGTTGAGGGACTGCTGTAAAGACCTGCAAATGTGAACCAAGTGGAGTGCCTTTATTAGTTGGAGAAAAAGACCAGAAAGGCAGGACTCATGGGTTCCTGTGTGGTCAGGGGGAACTCAGTTAACTGCTCTGTGCTTCAGTGCAAGCCATCAGTAACATAAGCATCATGACACTTACCTGCCTCTGAGGGCCATTGGCTTAATTAAATTGCTGAGATCTTCAAATAAGAGATGCTTTAAATAAGTAGTTCTGTGTGGGGTAGAAGTAATGGAGCTTGGTTTCCAATGGCTTTGTCTTGTGCTTCATTGCCAGCTCTGATTGAAACTTTCCCCTGGGCCAAGACTTCATGAGGTGGTTTTTTTTTTTTGTTTTTGGTTTTTTTTGTTGGTTTTTTGTTTTGTTTTGTTTTGTTTTGTTTCTCTTCCTAATTTGCTCTCCTGGCTTCCCAGGTGTTCAGTAAGATGCAATCTTGGCCTTTCCTGAAGAATGGTCACTCCCAGGGGATGTTTCTTAGATGTCTCTTTTCCACCCAGCTGCCTGGCTTTTTTCCAGGTTTTTCTGTGTTACGGCAGATGTCAGTAAACTTTGGTCCAGGTCAGCCAGGAGTTTCAGGCAGTGCAGCAGCAGGTGAGACCTGCAGCCCACAGGGCAGCTTGCAAAAGCCTGGCTTGCTTTGGAAATCGTGTGGAAACCAGAGCATGACAGTGTGAACCTATTGCTTAGAAATGATGGAGGAACTGAAGGAGGAAGTGGGGTTCAAGTGTTTCACTTGGGCACTGTGGAAAGAGCAGTTATGGTCAAGGCTCCTAAATCATTTGGACACTTTGCTTACCTGCTCCAGTGTGATGCTGTCCTGAGGATGTCCATAGCTCTTTCTTCTTTTGAATTGTTTCTTTTGCATGTGGACATGTAAGGAAAGTGTGGTTTATGGATTTTCCTCAGTGCTTAAGGCCAAGGAGACCCTGTCAACACCAGTCAGCTGATCCCAAATCCCTTGTGTTGATAGCTCTATGGCAGCTCCCCTTGCTGTAATTCATTCCTGCTGGCAGGCTGTCCAGCTGGGGAGAGTTTTTTAGGGTTTTTCAGCTGTTCCAGTTTTTGTGCACCCTGCCTTCTTGGTCTCCCACAAACAGACCAGAGATGAGGCAGGTACACCTTGGCACTCCACTTCAAATTAGACTGGTGAACACATTGCAAGTCTAGGAGAGCAGGTGGGGAATTGCTCATGACAAAGAAGGGTCCAGAAGAAAGGGTTGATTTTGGGGTTCAGGGAATGGGGAGCACAGCTGGTGACCTCTGTTTGAATGTGAGTCTGTGTGAATATATGTAGTACCACATCTGCACCTCCTAGGCAGTGCTCCTGCTGGGGTTGCTACAAGGTCAGCTCAGGAGTTCACACTTTCTGCCTGTTACTCTGGGTGAAGTACAGATAGAAACTCTCTCCTCTGAGCTACCTTCCTGCTTCCTTGGGTTCTGCTGGGCTGGAGCTGGGAATAAACTGGCTGAAGGAAGGGTGCAAATGCAGAGAAACATCACTCACAGGTGGAGGGATCTGTGGGTGCAGGGATTGCACTGCAGATAAAGTCAGGCTCTTGTGCCTGCAGCTGCAGAGAAGATGAGCAGTGAATTGGCAGTTAATTGAAAGCTAAAGTAGCTGTTTACTAACAGTATAGTCTTGCCTTTTCTCCTCTGTTAAATTTGTGTGAGATCACTCAAAATCAGCGTCTTTGACCCAGCTTGTTTCTAATATTTATTTGTTTTCCCTTTTCCAGTTAAATTCATAGACCAAGCTTTTTATCCTTTCTTCCTTTTCTCTTTTTTTTTTTTTTTTTTTTTTGAAGCCAGCGTGTTGTATTGCTGATCCTCACTGCTAAACTGCTGCTATGCATCAGCTGAAAAACTGATTCTCTCAGTGAGCCAGTTAAATTCTGCTGATCTTCACTCTGCAAATAATTGGAACTTCGGAGAATAGGGATGCAAGGACTCCTTGGATAAAGAAGGGTTTACCGGTCTGGGAAAAAGGAGTTTTAAGATTCTTTTGGGATACGTAGAGGAAACGTTGGGTCAGGAAAAGAAGTAAATATTTGTGGGTTCTCATTGATTGAATGAAGCTGTTTAAGTCTGGCTTAAATTCTTTACAGGGCTGAGGGATTCATTCCTTGAAAGAATAATGTGGTTAATAATAATGCTCCTACTGGGTGAGTTGCTGACTGGTAGTTTGTACCTGCTCAGCTTTTTCCTGTTCAAATACACTGTCTTATGACTATGTAGTGTCAATACTTTAATTTAGAAAATCACATTGGTCAAAAGGGTAGAACAGGAAAGCATTTTACTGAGAAGATTAGGTTTTCTCATGTGGGAGATGATAGAAAATAGCACAACAACACTTCAGTATTCTGATGTTCTAGCTGTTAGAGTCTCTGACTCTCAGAGCTCCCTCTAAGCTAATGTGAAATGTGGTTACCAAGCACAGTCCCTGGCAATTGGTTGGTTTGTGGGTGCAGTATTTACAATATTCTAAACAAAACCAAGATAGGAACTGCTTGGGATTAGTTGTCATTAGAGCTGGCTGGCATTGTTTTCATTAATATTAAAATAATTAGGAGTATGTTACAAAGTTTGGTGTTTTGTTTTTTCCTAAGGGTTTTAAAAACTCAGAAAGAACTGGAATGAAATACAGCTCTCTTGCTGCTTACTTAGCTGCTTCATGCCCCATTCCCAATTTATTTACAGATATGAATGTGAGGCCAGGAGGAGCTTTCCAACCCAGTTGCCAGAAATGGAGGCAGTCAGGGCCATCTCCACCGAGATCCATGAGTACGCTTAAAAGTAAAGGAGGTTGTACAGCTGAGAAGGAGAAATTGGGGCATTCTGCTTTCATCAGTCTGCTTGGATGTCTCTTGTCAGATTCAGTAGGCAGGTATTGGTTTGATTTTTCTTTCCCCCCCCTCCAGTCTCCACTGGTACAAAATCCCTTTTAGATGCAGAAAGGAGAGAAGAAAGAGGATCTGAAAAGAATCTATAGAAAATTCATTTTAAGAATCTTTCTACCTGCAAATTATTCTGACATAAAATTCCCAGTTAGTGATTTTCTTCAAATATTTGAAGAGCAGTCAATCACAAAAAGTATCTTATGAAAGGATTTGGCTTTATTATATTTAATGGAGCTGAAAGGACACTGCTTAATATCTGGGCACCAGGCTAATGAGCACTTAGAAATGCTAGAAGCATTGGTATCTATATTGAAAAAATGTCCAGAACTTAGCACAAGGGCCCATTGTGGGAGGTGCTGGACAGGGGATGATACTTGGAAGGTACACCTGAGTAAAGCCATGAAGGATGTGAAGGGAAGTGAACTGGGAGCTCATGTGGGCAGGATGATCAAGATGTGCTGGGAACATGGACCTGGCTGGTGAGCCTCGGCAATCCTGAGTGATGCAGGGTAAAATCCCAAGGAAAGTGGAGAGGTGAGGCAGTGTTAAAATGCTCACCAAATCGGTGGAAACCTGACAGCAAACCAAGACAGAGATGGGCTATTTAGGGTAGTTCAGAAAGTGGATCCAGGGATGTTTATGGCAGCAATTTCATTGCTTGGAAACACTGGTTTTGAATACCTTTGCTTTGTGTAATATATGCAGTTACATCTCCAGGGAATTAAAGCAGCAAGAATTGTTTGAATTGTCTGCAGATATTTGTATTGTTGTTCAGAAGCTGAATCTCCTTTTGTTTGTGTTGTTTTCATTAGTTTCCTGGATTGAAGCTGCACATGAAAAATGCTTCAAACCATTTAAGGGGCAGGATTCTATTTGATTAGGATTGTTTTGCAAGTGGTTATTAAATCCATTTGCAGTCTTAGAACTGAGCCTCCCTTTGGCTCTGCAAGCTGGATTGGAGAGTGCCCGATTAGTGTGGCCCATCATATGGTCACCCATAAAGATGGTCCTTGCAAGGAGGGCAGAAGGAAACGCAGTTTAAGGAAGCATTGTATTGGACCATCAGGGCCAGAAGCCAGAGACTTCACACTGTGGAGAGCTCTGCTGGGAGGGAGATGGCTGTGGGAAACATCACTGAGTAGCAAACACTGCATCACCTGTGCCTCTGTCTGGGCAGCCATGCAAGGTTAATATGAGTGCTAACCAGCCCCAGCCTAAAGAGCTAGGATCTGGGGGTTTGGCTTGAAAATCTGCCCATATCTTCTTCAGTTCCAGTTCTTCCAAATCAAAACCTTGCTTGTTCCAACTAAACCTTTGAATTGTAGATTCTAAGCTGCTACAAATTCTTCCTCTACTGATGGGGGAAGCTGCCTCAGCTCTGGCAGGTTTGGCCTTAGTTTTGGATTTGTTCACGCATGTGCAGCATTAACAGCTTCAATCAGTGGAGTAGCTGAGAGCAAAGGTTGCCATTTCAGCTGCCTTGCAAATCCCATATCCCAAGCATGAAATGTGGTGTTCCAGCAGGTTTTGTGCATGGTTGGATTTTTCACCTGGAAAGCGCAGCCCACTTCACAAAATGTTACCAACAAAACAGCTGCTTAGAAAATTGGCCTTTAAGTACCACCTACTGAGTGTGACAAGGGACATGTGGGTCCTGGCTGCCATGTCTGCACTTCTCCTGCAAAAAATGGGAGCTCAGCTGGCTGCAGGTGAGCTGCTGTAGTCCTTGAAGAGGGAGTCATGGTTGTGTTCCCACTGCACAGAAAATTTCTGCTCGATTGACAATCTCCCCTGGCACAACTGCTCACAAAGAAGACAGTTTGGAGCTGAAGGGATATCTGGCCCAGGTCTGTGCAGGAGACAAAGGGATTGCCAAGGGGACGTGTCCAGGGGGCATTCAGAAGAGGGAAGAGGATATTTGGGCAGAGGTCTGGAAGAATGAGGAAAATAGGTGAAATCTCAAATAATAGGAGGGATCGAAACCATGGAATTTCTATGGATTGATGAAAGATAGTTTGTGCTGTACTTCAAGGGTTGGCTCTGAACTCCTTGCTGGGAGCCAGAGCAGACAACTGGAGCAATTCCTTTGGATGATGAAGATCCACAGACCAGACAATGTGTCTCAGAGGAGTTCTATGCAGTTGAGACCAAGAGCAATGCAGGGTGGGGTGAGTGATGCACCCAGCTTACCAGCAGCACTGGGAACAGTCCCTTCCTCCCTGACTCTCTCATTCTGCTCACAGTCCAGACAATTGTTTGAATTCACCACTTCACTGAATGCTCTTCCTGAACTTTGGCAAAACAAAGCTAAAAAAGAAAATCTCTTTTGCCATTTCAAAAGAAACTAACAGTCATGCTTCTGAGTGTCTTCACATTTATTTTCCAAAGATACAAGTGGCCTGTCTGTTTGAAAACAGAATAACACTCCCCTCCTCCCACAGTTTCTTCTTCTTTAAAGGCAAACCGAATAGCAGTGCAATACAAATCCAGGAGCAGTTCACAGTAAGGAAAGGCAGCTCAGCATGAGGGGCTGAATAGCACTAAAACTGCAAATAAGTGAACTGACAACAGTAAACCCAGAGAATGCATTACACGTTGGACTCTGATTATGTGGGGAAATGTACAAAAAAGATATTTGTGCCCATTTCAGGAGTGCCACTCAGGCCTGTTCAATATTGGAACTGGAGGGAACTAAGTGCAGTGATGAAGGGACCCTGAATGGATGTTTGACAAAGCCATTTTTAACTATGTTTTGTTCTTCTAGTATGTGTGAAAAGCACTAACTTTCCAAAGGAAAAATGTAGCGCTTGATAAAAAAATCCAAGAAAACAAAAGGAGAGGGAAAGCCCCAAAACATAACTATGGATCAATGTCCTTTTGTAAAAAAATAAATTTTCAATTTAAAAGACCACCAAGATATCTTGTGATATTTGTTCTTGTGCCTTAATGTCCCTTTCTTTTGCCATCCCCCACTTGGATGGGCTTGTGAGCTGGGCTGTGTCCATGTTGAATTCTACATAACTCCACCACCTTCCATCCTCCGCTGCAGTGTGGGACTCTCCTCTCTATGGCACTTGACTACTCCACCTTATGGAGAGAGCAGCATTTTTAAAGACAGTTATTTCTTTTGCCACGATACTTATGCCAAGTATTAGATGCAGTTGTTTTTCCACAAGGTATCTGAAGTTGGACTGAGGAAGAAACACCCTTTGAAATCCAGTACTCACTGAGGACCATGAACCTTACTGTTGGTGCTGATGGGGAGATGTTTTTCCCCTTGCTAGTCTGAAAGTATGGCACAAAAAAAGAATTACTGCTTTCTCCAAGCTCACAGACATTTTGGAACAGTTCTTGTCTCCTAATGACCTGTAGATTGGGCCTTCATTAGTTTAAGAGGGTGAAGGAAACATTGCTGAGTCTGCTTTTCAGTTGAAACTCTGTTTTGAAATACAATAGAAAGTTTCTCAAACTTCTATTTGTTAAAAAGAAGATGGACCCAACCCAGGCAACTTCCTGAAATTTATCACTGGCATTGCATGCTAAGTTCTGGGTGGGATGGCTAAATTACCTTTGGTTACAGTAAAGGTTTTTTTTCAGATTTGATTAAATATAAATGGCAGTTTTTTCTTTTGTAATTATTCCTGGGGGAAATTATTTTAGAGTAGACACATTTAATAAAAAAGTTTTTAAGGAATTCAGTCTTGGCAGAGACAGGAGGTATGGGAGCAAAGTGGGACAAAAAGTAATTTTATCACTTGATAATAAAATAAATAAAAATAACTCTAAAATAGTTTAGAGTTAAGCTAACTTTGCTCTTGTCTGCTGCTGAACTCAGTGCTGCTGAATGAAATAGTCAGACAAAGGTCTTGGGTTTTGAGGAACTTCTTTGTAAATTCCAATACACAACTTTCTAGTTGATACCCCTGTGCAGTTAGGTGCTGAAGTAAAAGTTTACCTTGTAAGAGAAGTTTTGTGCTAAAACCAGTGGGAATTGGGAATTCTTCTTTAACTTAGCTTCTGTATGTTGACATTTCATTGGCACTACACTTGCTGCAGTGTTTGTATTGCTGGCTTGTCCATGGCTTGACTTGTCCGTGAGAAAGGCAAGGTGATAATTGAATCCAGCCGAGTTTGTTTTCTTGTCTTGTGCTGGCATCTTGCTCTGTCATGGGCTAAAAAAGTTTTATTGGTCTTCAGGTTCTGTACTAGGCCAAGTTGGATATTTAAGCTGCTGTCTTCCTCTGCTGTGCATCTGGTTTTGAGTTTCAGTCAGCGTAGGCGATGCTGGCTGAAACTGCATTTCTACAACCCAGAAACCTGTCAAGCGTAACTATTAGGTTACATATCCAGCAGTGGCTCTGCAGTTCAAGACGGCTCATTTTTTTGTGTAGAATTATTTAATTTATTATTTAATACCAGTTTGTATTTAACTGTGTCATGTCAGTTTTGGCTAGCTGCAGGTTGGAGCCTGTTGCCAAGCCCGTGCCAGCAGATGTGCAAGATCCCCTCTGGAGCTGCTCGTCTTGTTACACCGGGAATAATGGGGGTTTGCCAGCTCAGTCTGGACAGTGAGCCTTAGAAAACTGGAATGATCTCAAATTCTGTCTTAAGTAACAAGTAGCATCTACTGTGGAAAAGGAACAATGATTTCTATGCTCCAAGTGACCCAAGAGTTCTTGGAGACTGTATCCACACAGATCTTCCCTGAACTGCTGACACAGCCCTTGGCGACAGACCGTTACTAGTGACTCTGTTAACCCTGAGTTTTCACGTGCTCCTTTTTAAAAATTGTTCCTGAATTTAAAGGGTCAGGAAGGCTTCTTCCTTAAAGTCTGCAGGAATGATTTCCCTCTTGCAGATAGTGTTTTTCTGTGCAGCAGTTTGATCTGGAAGCTGATGATAATGTGTTCATGCTTGCACAAAGAGCTCATGAACACTTAAAAGCCAGTGCAGTCTGCACACCTATTCTTGCCACATCTCTCTTGACAGGTGAGATGTGCTTCCTTTTGGACCAACTGTTTCAAAGGCTTTTATTCATGTGGTGGATAGCTGAGGAAAATCAACTGCTTAAAGGACAGAGTTTGACTTCCCTCTTTGATCAGGAAGAGAAAAGGCCATTCAATCACCATCTTACCTAGATCTTAGGAGATCTTTCTCTATTACAGTCCAGTTTAAGTCACCCGCTTGTGTGTATAATTGGAGGAGAGGGGTCATCAAAGATCTACCACGTTACTGAGGTTTTCTGCTCTGACTCTCAATATTGAGGTTGACAGCAGTCCAGAAGCAGGCTATACATCTTCAGGCTAAGTCTGCTACTTTTCCATCATCTCACAATACTACCACATAAAGGTAAATATTAAGATATTTAATGTAGGCCTGGTACTTGTTATCACTCAGCAGTTCAGCTAATTTTTTAAAAGCAAAGCCATGTTTGATCTGACCTTTGATAGACTTATTTGATATTGAATAAGAAAAATTCCCCCACCTGATAAGCTAAAATTGTCCTGAACCTTGCCACAAGTGTCAAAGACTTAGAAGTCACAGACTTGCTGTGATAACACTGCTGATTATGCTGATAATTGGTATCTGAAGCATGTAAATGTATACTTGTAAAAATGAACTTATCAATGCCATCTTCTCTTTAAATATTTTTTAATTTTAATCAACCCTGCAATTGCTGCCTGAAATAAAAATACTGTATCTGCTAATTAAGACTTACATGGTAAATTAGAACTGGCATTGAGTAAAAAATGCCATCCTGGACTGGTAAATATTTCAAATTAAGGTTCTTTATTTCTAAATAGAATAATTAGAAGGCATCTGTTCTAGAGTAGCACAGTGTAGAAGGAGTTATACAAGTAAAATATATCATTATGCTGAGTTGTAATGACATCCATGGGGAGTTTTTTGCTTTTAGTTTTGATTTATAAGCAGAATTATAATGAAATAAGATGTGTAGAGGAGACTGTGGAGTAGTGTTTCTGTAGCTCTGGACACACACCTGTCCAGTCAGGAGAACTCGGGCTGATTATTTTATATAAATCACACGGCTACAATTTTCAGCTGAAGGAGATGTGCCCACTTGTTGAATGCATTGCAAACTCTCTGAAAAGCTAGTCAGTGGAAATTGTGGGTGGAGGTCACCTTGGGGAAGGCACATGGCAAGTGCTTTGCCTGGAAATCCTTGATGTGCCAGCTGGGTGCTCTTGTCTCCAGTGTTGCTCTTTCTCCTGAGCTCCAAAGCAGAGAGATAAGTACCATGGAAGAGCTTTCAGCAGTGGCAGAGGAACTGTTTTAAGCAAAGCAATATCTTTTTCCCTGCATGTCAACCTCAATTCAGTTGGAATACTTTGAAGAACAAACTAAATTCCCCATTGCTAAATTCTCCTTCCATAGTAAGGTTCAGTAAGAGTTTGGGGGCTTCATGTGTTTGTGTTCACTGCCACAATGTGTTCTGTGCAAATCTGGCTGCGGGAGGTAGGGGAGAAGTAGATAAGCTGGTAATATCTGTGTCAGTTGAGGCCCACAGTGTCACTTGTATTGTCACAGCCAAAAGTTTAGTGAAAAACTCATCATAACCTACGTGCTATTTCAACGCAAAGAATTTTCTGAACCTTCCGATTTTCTCTGATATATGGAAGATTACCTCCTTTTCCCTGCTCCTGTGAAAATATAATTATGGCAAAACCAGACATCTTTACATTGTGCTCACAAATATGTGTCTTTTCCTATGAGTGTTGAAAACTGATCGCTTTCCTGCTCTTCTTGGACCAGGAACAGCACAGCTTGTCCACCTCTATTGACTTTGGAGTAATTGCTTTGGTTAAGAAATTCTCTTGAATGTGCAGAAGAGGGCATGGAAAAGGGGGCATTGTTTTGAGAAATTGATACCTTTCTCAAGGTATCATCAAAACAGGGAAGTTGATGTTTGTAATTCCTACTGAAAATTTTCTCTTAAGTTGCTGATGGGGTTTTGTTTTCATATATGTTTTTAACAGACCTCTCTGGACCCTCTGCTGCTGGTTTAACCCCTGCTGCAAAGCCTCGTTTGTTGAGGTGGCAGGCCAATAGGCAATCACATGGATTATGTGAGGATCATTTCAGGGCATTCTCAGCTGGAGATAAGAAGGAAATATATCTGGAGTATGCTTCACGTTTTCATTGACTAGTTTTGTTGGTCTCAGAGGCAGGTAGGAACAGAAAAGAATTGCTGTATATTAAAATGCCTGCAGCAGTATTGTGCTTTTTGTCAGTAGTGAGGCACAGCTTTTATTTTGTAGGCTGGATTAGAATGTCTCTTTTGCAAATGCCTTGTGCCAACAAAATGTTTACCAGCCACTAAAATGCTGGGGGAGAATACTTTTCTATTGTGATTAAATTTTTTTTAGCTGTAATTAATTTTTTAAAAGCAAAGACTGGAAGCAGTGAAGCAAATATCTTGAAGCCATGTGACTTTGAGGGAGTAAGAGCACCTGCCCTATGCAAGCCTAGTTCTTTTCAGGACTTCATGAGCTGGGTAACCAGAATCACTAAAGGCTTAAGAATCCTAAATCTATGAGTCTTGAACTGTGCAAATGTGGATCCTGTGGTACTGAAGAGCTCAGGTGACCACTCTAGCACATGGGTTGTTGTTGTTGTTCTGTAGTTTTTAGTAAAAATTAAAAGGTTAAATCAGTTCTGTTCATCTGAAATGAGGCCATGGTGCCGAAGATAGTTAAGAGGATGCTCTCTTCTTGGAGTCTGGTCTGAATTCACACCAGATAGCAGCAGTATCTTTTTGGTTTCATGAAGATGCACCCTAAAGCTCTTAAGCTTCCAAGGGTTTGACTGGAAGAGTTGAAGGGGGAAGGGATAATGTGTCTGATATACAAGGAGTTGAATCAAAGTTCTTTATAATCAGAATTACCAGCCCGAAACATACATAGGCTTTCATAAAAGTATTAGATTCCAATGTATTTGTTATCAGAGGCAAGCTACAACATATCACTCTTTTTGTGAGATCCTGTTAGCCTGATCTCAGTGTGACTGTGTTTTTTTTTTTTTTTTTTCCAATCATCTTTGTCTCTCCCAGTTTTTTTTCTCAGCTGACAGTTCTGTCCACCAATTCGGTAATTACTGTCTATCATTTTAGGTGATGTGCTAAGGGCCAATATTTAAGGTCACGGCCATGAACATCTGACTTCCCTTGAGAGTAGAACTGGTTGAGTAGGAAGAATATTGATTCACTGAATAGATCAACCGAAAAGAAGAAAATTTTTCAAATGCTTTTGACCTAATAGCATTCAACCTTCTCTGCTTGAGGCAAGTTAATGAAGGGGTAAATCAAATATTGTATGAATCATGCATCAAAATACATAATGAGAAAGACTGAAAAAAAGCAGCCCAGAGACTTGCTGCTGACAGCTGGGAATGTGTAATAGGCAGGGTTCAGAACAGAGTTCTAAATTTCTAGGTTTCTAGAAAATGCAGAAATGGATGACTTTGACCCCTAAGTGAGGGTGCAAACTAATTCACCTCTGTGGCTACTTTGGTGGATTGCATCTTAAAGAGGAAGATAGAAGCAATAGCAGATTTCACTGTTTTACCTAAAAATGTATGAGGCAATTCACAGAAAGGGTGAACCTGTAACTTACTGTTCCCTCAAATGGTGTCTTTTAAGTTAGGAAGAAAGTTCTCTTAGTTCAATTCCAATGATTTCTTACTTTCCCCTATATGTGTAAAGCCCTGAGCAATTCTACTTTTTATTATTGGGTAATAGCATCAATTACAGAGCATTAAGAATTTCCCAGGCTACTCAATGAGCACTGCAGATGAGGAAAGAACATCCCTAAAACACAAACCCAAAGACAGTTCCATCATGGGTGGTGTGACTGGCATTGAAAGAAGGTTCTGAGTTCAGGTGCCCATTTCCCATTTGGTGCAAGTCATAGTTTGGAATCTGTGGTGGCTGATATTCTGAAACCCCTGAATTCTGTATGTTGTGCTTCTGGTCTGAACTAATGATGTGGAAATATAAAAGAAGCTTTTTGATAACAGCAATAGGGAGAGCAGCAAAATAGTGATCCCAAAAGGCCTTTAGATCTCTTGGCTGAGTTTAACTTTCTTGGCAAATTTGAGCTCCAAATAACAGAAACAGCTTGTCCTGCAGAAGGAGAAAAGTGCCATGCAAGAAAATGTCCTAATCTTCTGGGTCATCCACTCCGATCCTTTTACCCTTGAACGTGAATAATTTACACTCAGGAAGTTGGTTTTACTGTGACAGACAAGCATTTGTTGAGAAATCTCAGTGTTGGTCTTTCAGAGCTATCCGGGGGGCTCCTGGGGGTCCCCAGTTCCCCCCGTCCCTACCCCAAAACAGCTCCTGGCCAATCAGAGCGTGCGGCGCTGCTGACAACTCAGTTGCCGGGCCGGCGATTTTCGGGCAATCAGCGCCTGCGATAGCGCTGCTCATCGGTTGCCAGGCAGATCAAAACGCTTCTCAATGCGCTAGCCAATCAGAGACTGCGCGGGGCCATTTCTAGCCAATCAGAGCGCTTGTTCTCGATGACTCCTCAGTCGCCAGGCGGACCCGCAGCGCCCAGCGCTCCCCGGGAGCGGAATTTGGGGAGGGGGGAGGTGACCCTGGGGATGGGGATGGGGCGTGCGGGGGCAGCTGGGGCCGGACTGGTGGCACTGGTGGTGCTGAGAGCCCCCCCGGCCGCGGGGGTCGCGGTGAGAAGGGGTTGGGGGCCCCAAATTAAACCAAAGAGGGATCGGGACCCCCCCACGGAGCAGGAGGGGCCTGGAACCCCCAAAACCAAACACGGGGGAGGGGAGCGGGGATTGGGGGAACAATGGGGAGGGCGGGGGAAAGAGGGGGATGGGACACCCAAAAAGGATCAAGACAACTTGAGGTGGCCACCTTTATATGTGGATGGTAGCCAATGGTAGCCAATGCTTTTTCCCAGTCCATGGGATCCCAGTCTGTGCAATCCCAGTCGATGTGGTCCCAGTCCATATAATCTCAACCCAGTTTATCCCAGTGTGTACCGTCCTGATCCCTATGGTCCCATTCCATATGGTCCCAGTCCATAGGATCTCAGTCCAGGTGATCCCAGCCCATGTTTGATCCCAGTCTGTGTGGTTCTGCACACACTGCCAGGGTCTGAAATTCCAGTCACCAGCCAGGAAAAAATGTTCCTGCCCTTGAATGTCCTTGCTGTCCTCTCAACGAGTTAGAATAAAACTAAAAATCAATAAATTTGAATTTCAATAAAATAGAATAAAAATGAAATTTAAAAATTTCAACTCTTACTTACAGTACTCCAATAATGATTTAACCCAAAACCACCTTTTGCTGGGAATGGAGACACCGGGGACCCTTGGAGTCCCCTTTGCTGACGATAGTGACACAATTAAGCTCGCCCAAACTCCTCCTGGATCTCCCCTAAGCCCCCAGTGGGGATTCCTGGGAGTTCCCCTGTGTTCCCCCTTTCCCAGGACTCTGGGGGTCCCCCCGACCTGTCCATGCACCCCCAGATTTCTTCCACAGCCCCCTGTGATGGTGGGGGTGGGGGCCGAGTGCTGCAGCAGATCCAGCAGTGAGGGGAGTTTGGGGGGATCCCTGAGCATTTGGGGTCCCCTGGGTTTTGGGGTGACCCCCGGGCCCCCCAGGATCTCCCTGGACACGCTGACGCTGCCCGTGCGTAGTGAGAAGGTTCATACCCGGCACGGGGTCCCAGCTCTGTCACCGGCATTGCCCAGGAAGCCCCAAACCCTCCTGGGAACCCCCAAACCCCCCAGGACACCCCGACCTCCCCGGGACCCCAAAACCATCCCTGGGCCCTCCAAAAACTCCCCAAGACCACAAAAACCCCACACAGACACCCTCCAAACCCTCCCAGGACATCAAAATTCCCACAAGACCTCCCAGCACGCCCCAGACCCCCCTGAGAAGGTTCATACCTGGCAGGGGGTCCCCATCTCTGTCACCGAAAGGTACCCCAAACAAGCCTTGGGTTCCCCCTAGGATTGCCCAATCCCCCCCTTTGAGAATCCTGAAAACCCCCCGGGGAACCCCCCAAAAATCCACCGGGACCCCAAAAACCCTGGAGATAGACAAAACCCCCCCAGGAATTCATCATGAAATTTATACCCAGCAAGGGATCCCCATCACCATCATCGGCATCACCCGGATACCCCCAGATCCTCTCGGGATCTTGTGCCTGAAGCAAATGGAAAGAGAACTGGGGTGTGAAAAATAAAGTTTGTTTATTTTCAGAAAAACAGCAATGAAAACACAGAACACATTTACATTGTAAGAATATTTGTAACAACAGCAATCTATAGAACGTATATACCTAAGAACATATGTCATGGTTTGACACTGGCGCGATGCCAGCGCTCCCATGAAAATGCACTTTTTAAAATAATTGCTGTGAGATGTGATCAGGAACAGAGCAGAGCAGGCTCAAGCTTAATAACAAAGAAAATAACTTTATTAAACTACTACTACTATAAAAACACAGACACTCAATCCTGGACAAAGACCTTCCAAAACACTCTTCCTCCTCCCAACTAATTCCCACCTAATTTCCAAATGGAACCACAGTGAGACACCACCCGGATCCTGATCAAGTTGCCACCCTTCAGATAATCAAATACTCAATCTTTCAAGGGAGACAGGAGTCTCTCCTGTGCCACAGACTCCCCAGGAAACACAATTGCCACCCTTGTGTTTCCATGTCACACATGGCAACTGCCCAGAGAAAATCTGTCATGGTGACACTCTCCTCTCCATGTCACAGTGCTCTCACCACCGTGCATGGACAGACTGCTCATAGGGCTCCTTTAAGGATGCTTTGCCATGGACCAAAAGAGACAACAGTTCAGTTTCTCATTGCGGGACTACAGTCACCCCCATTGTCCCCTGGGGCTGAGGGTCCAACAGCAGAGGTCTTCTTCTCCTCTTCTTCTTCCTTGAAGACAGAGGGCTTCTCCCCACCTTTTTCAACTCTCCTCTGTTCTCTCTACTCCTCTGCTGGTAATCCCTGAAACAGGTCTCTTGGCTCACCAAACCACCCCCCTAAGTGCAGCTTCTGTCAGGAGAATTTGGTTCAGTCTATGGCTAACAAGAAAAGTCCAGCCACAAGCCACTCCATCATCTCCTTCCAACTCAAGAATTTCTTCTTCCATCATCTCGGATCCCAGACTGTCTCTCTTCTACTTCAAATCAAGGAGGAGTAATATTTTACAAAGCCTTCATTTCTCAGGAAAGGGTTAAAAGCTCAGACTCCCTGGATGGCTGATATCTCTGCCCAGCAGCCGATTCCCAAGGCCAAGGCTGGGTGCATTGCCCCCCCCCTCTCCTTCTCCTCCGCGCCGACAAAGTTACAGGTGCTGTCCGCACTTTCTGCCTCTTCCCCCTGGGGGGGATGACAAAGACATCTCCACTTCTCTCCACCCTTCTGTCCACAATAGCTGGCTCGGTTCCAGTCCTTCAGCCCCCTCGGCTCACCTCGACCAGGCCACATGGCTTCCCCTCCCCCACCCAGCCCCATGGCAGGGCAGGGGAGATCTGCACTGCACCCTGACCGGAACCAAAGAGAGCGAGCACTTGGGAGTTCTTGCTTTTAACCCCCTGTGTTCTCAGAGGCGTATCCACACCTTTAGTGGCCACTTTAGGTGCCAATATCCAAACTTGACCACTGATTGGTTTGACCCAACTTCCTGAAAGAATTCACTTCCATGTCAAACCACAACAGCATATCCAACAAAAGTCAATTAAACGTACTTACAGAAGACAAAAAGAAGCCCTGAAACCTATAGCCTAAAGACAACAACAAACTCTACAACGTATGTACAAAAGGGTGGTGTCTCTGTCCGGGATCTCCATCGGTCCTTGAGGAAAAGCAAGAGGCACAGTCACTCCAATCAGGCAGAGAGGGCTCTTCCATGTGCCCCCAGGCTGGCCCAGCAAGCGCAGCACAGGCTGGGGATGGCCACCAGAACCCAATGCACCGGGTCCCACATCCCTGAGCAGGGACCACCCAGCCCAGTCCCAGCCTGGCAGCAGAGGACCCACTCTGCCTGTGGGGACCACATGCCTGTCCTGCTGCTGGCATTGCTCTTCATCCCAAGATCATGGCCTCTTCCTCATCTTTCTCATCAATGTCCATGTCCTCAAGGTACTCTTCCATTTCCACGTCCATCTCCTCTTCCACATCTACCTCCATCTCTTCTTCACCAGTCTCTTCTCCATCCACTTCCATCTCCTCCTCCGTATCCATCTGCATGTCCACCTCCATCTCTTCCTCTCCACTCACTTCTCCATCCACTTCCATCTCCTCCTCTGTATCAATCTCCATGTCCACTTCCATTGCATCGTCTCCACTCTCTTCCCCATCCACTTCCATCTCCTCCTCTGTATCAGCCTGCATGTCCACCTCCATCTCGTCCTCTCTCTCTGTGACAGCCTGCAGAGGTAGCAACACCTCAGAGTGGGGTCCCTGTCCCACCCCATCCCCACAGAACTCCAGCCCAGCCGGGCAGCTGGGGGGGGTCCACCTCCATGGAATGGCACTGTACCTTCCTCAGGACAAATGTGAGCATCCTGCAGGGACGGATGACAAAATCCAGGCAACAGAGAGCTTTCAGGACTGATGGGAGTATCAGGGCGCAGGTGACGAGAAGAGTGACAGGGAGCATGGTGAAGGGTGAGCTGGCACGAGGGCTGGCACAGGGTGGGCTGACACAAGGGCCAGTGGTTGTGTTGTGGTCTTTGCTGGACGCTGGAAGTTCCTGCTGGAACATCGCATCTGTGACATCACAGTGGATCTAAAGAGCATCTTGTTCCGAGCTGAGCAATCTTCCCCAGCCCATGCTGCTCACAGCCCTGTTGCCAAGGATGGGGCATCCACAGCCTGGGCCAGTGCCTCAGCAGCCTCCGTGTAAAAGAGCAGCTTCCTCATATCCAACTTCAATCAGCCTCCTGCAGCTGAAAGCCATCCCCCCTTGTCCTGTTGCCACGGGCCCGGCTGAACACTGTCCCCGTCTTTCCTGTGGGACCCTTCCAGTCCTGCAGAGCTGCAGTGAGGCCTCCCCAGTGTCTCCTGTTTCCAGGCTGAGCATCCCCAGCCCCACTTGGACGGCAGTCAGGTAGATCAGGGGGAGTCAAGGCTGAAGTCAAACAGCATCAGGAACTGAGAGGTGGAAGCTTTAGGCCCAGGTTTGCCTCTATAATAACAGTGGAGGGGAAGATGGTGGGACACTGGCTCTGTTCTAACCGCTGATTATTTTCTTTTTTTTTTTTTTTCCCTTCTTTTCTGTCATGCTGATGCAGGTGTTGCTGTTTGCAAGGAAGCTTGGCACATTATCCATTGTCTTCTCCATTTGTGAAACACCGAGCAGAGTCTGGGCAGGCTGATGATGCAGAGCAAAACCTGCAAATACACCGGTGATCCTGAGCCTGGAGGGTGCAGCTAAACCCGGCCAAAAATAATTTCTGGAAAGTCAAGCCTGTTTTACATTTTCTTGAATTTGGCTATTCCTGAACTGGGGGAGAGGGCTTTCTGGGGAGGGGGTGCCACAGGGGTTCCCCCCCCCCATTTTTGGGGGGTTTCCCATGGTGCCCCCTCCCCAAAAAGCACCGCAGGCCCCCTGAGGTGGCTCCTGTTCCACCGGCCGGTGCCCCCTGATCCAGGACTGCCCCCGGTGAGTCTGGGGCGCTCTGGGGGGATTTTGGGGGGATTTTGGCGGCATGTATGGGCTTTGGGGGATTTTGTTGGGAGATTAGGGGGAATTATTGGATTTTGGAGAGAATTACTGGGTTTGTGGGGTTATGGGGGTTTTGTGGGTTTTGAGGATTTTGGGTTTTAGGGATTTTTTAGGGTTTTGGGGTGGTTATTTTTTGGGGGGTTTACTGAAATTTTTGGGAGGTTTTTTTTTTTTAAATTTTGGTGTGTTCCACTGAGATTTTGTGGGATTCTTTGGTGTTTAGGAGTTTTTAATTGGGATTTTTGGGGGATTTTGGGGGGTTTTAGTGGAATTTTGGGGGGCTTTGGAGTTGTCCCAGGGTGTGGGGAAGGGCTGAGAGGCACCAACATCTGGTTTAAACCCCTGAAAGTCCCAATAAACCCCATGAAATCTCAATTAAATTTCACAAATTCCCATTAGAACACCCTCGAATCCCAATAAAAGCCCACAAAATCCCAATTAAACCCCACAAATCCTCCCAAAAATGTCTCCAAAACCACAACAAGCCCCACAAAATACTCACGAGTCCAAAGAAATCTTGACAACAACCTAGAAAAAACCTACAAAACCCCCCCTAATCCCCACTAAAATTCCTAACAAACCCAAATCCCCAAAGAATCCCACTAAATGCCCCCACAATTCCAATAAATTGCCTCCAAATCCCCTAAAAATCCCAATAAAACCCAGAAATAATTCCAGAGGATCCCACAAAATCCCCACAAAATCCCAGTAAAACCTTCCAAAATTCTAAAGAAAACACAAAAAATTTCAATTAACCACCAAATACCCCCAGGAAAAAAACTTCCCCCTCAAAGCACCAATAAAACCCCTCAAAACCAAACTCCCCAAAATCCCCCAACTGCCTCCAAACCCAATAATTCTCCCCAAAAACCCCAACAATTCCCCATAAACTCCCAACACAATTCCCCAAAGCCCAAAAAAGCCCCAGATGCCCAAACCCCTCCCGAGCCCTCCCTGGTCCCTCCCGGTCCCGCCCAGGCCCGTCCGGGGCCGCGGCCAAAACTGCCCGGAGCGAACGCGGAGGTCCCAGAGCGACCCCGGAGCCAATCCTGGGCTCGGCGTCGGGCTCGGCCCCTTTGGGGGATTTTGGGCCGAACCGGGCAGGTTTAGGGTGGGCTTCAGATCCCTTGCGGGGATCCCGAGCCTTTTTGGGTGGATTTTCAGCCCCTGTGGCTGATTTGAGGCCGAATCTGGTGGGGTTTAGGGGGGATTTCAGACCCCTTTGGATGATTTTAGGCCCATGTGGGTGGGGCTGGGGCCCATTTGAGTGAGTTTAGGAAAAACTGGGCCCATATGGGTGAATCCTAATCCTGTGTGCGTGATTTTAGGTCCCTTTTTTGTGTATTTTGGGCCCATTTAAGTAGGGTTTTTTGCTGCTTTGGGCAATTTTAGGTTGAACCAAGCCTTTTTAGGGTGATTTTAGGTCTTCTTGTGTTGGTGTCAGGGACATTTTGGTGATTTTAGATACCTTTGGATGATTTTAGGCTGGACCAGATACTTTCAGGGTGGATTTTAGTCACATTTGAAAGATTTACGGGTGATCTTAAGCCATTTCTTGAGGGCTATAAAACACTTGGGGCAGTTTTAGGCCCCTTTGGTTGGATTTTAGAGCCCTCTGGATACTTTTAATCCCATTTGGTTGGTGTCAGGCCGAACCATGTGGATGTAGGCTGCATTTGATGCCCTTTTGGGTGATTTTGGGTCAAACCGGGCTTTTTTAGGACAGCGCGTCCCCCTGGCCCCGCTCCTTTCCCCTCACGGTTCTGCCCTTTCCTCTCTCCTTTCCCCTCATGGTTCAGGATCCCGGAGCGGGGGAGGAGGAGGAGGGAGGGAGGAAGAGGCGCAGCGGCAGCAGGGAGCAGCCGGAGGAGAGGAGAGAAGGAATCGTGTGGCCCTGGCGCTGCCTGAGCTCGCAGCACCCCGGGAGCATCGCCCCCATCCCGCAGGTGCCCAGGGAGGGGGAGCTCGGCCCAAATATCCTGGGGGGTGCCTGGGTTCGGGTTCTTTGGGAGGGATGTTTGGAGCTGGCAGGGCTCCAAAGCCGAGCCGCAGCTGGCCCTCGGGGGGACATCGGGGGGTCCCCGAGAGGTGTTTTCGGGGGATCCCAGTGTGGGTGGCGGCAGAGCCCCGTCGGGGGGACACCGGTTTTGGGGAGCCCCGGGAGAGCCGCGGCTGCCCTGAGCGGGAGCCCAGAGAGAGGAGAGCCCCAGAAGCCCCAGCGGGGAACCCGAGAGGGGGGGACCCCTGGCAGTGCCGGCACCCCGGCAATGGGGGGTGCTGGGGCTGGAGGGGCGGCATGGCCGGGAAAGGGGTGCGGGGCTCCTGGGGCTGCCAGGGGCTGCTCCCAGCAGGAGCCCAGTTGCTGCCAGTCATTCCCCGTTATGATACAATTTGCCCCCAGCACTGTTCCCGTTGTTCCCAGTGCCATCCAGTGTTTTCCCAGTTCTCCCACTTGCCCCCAGAATAGTCCCAGTCACTCCCAGTAAGATCCCAGTATGAGTCCAGTATGATCCCAGTCTCTCCCAGCAGGGCCCCAGTCACTCACCCTTGTCCCCAGTTGCCCCCAGCGTGGTCCCAGTTGCCCCCAGCACATTCCCAGTGGCTCCATATGTGTCCCAGTCCTAGTGCAATGATGGGGAATACCAAACGCACTTGAGGCATCACGTACGGTTAACACCAAAGCTGTGGCTATGTTTGTGATGGGGTCATAGGTAAAGTTCACTAGGTTCCACCGGGATTGGAATTCCTTTTCAAAATCAGCGGCACTGTCCCAAACTATTTTCCGAATCTCAGTAGGAAAAGTGCCTTCTTCACCTTCTCTTATAATCGAGGCAGCAACCGACTGCATCCCTAATTGAGCCTGGATACAGCTGAGAGCTAAAGAAACGTTCTTTTGTGTGGCACCGAGTGCATCAATTACCAATTTGTGATCATTTACGCTTGCTTCCTCCCAACTTGGTAATATGTTTGATAGCAAGCACTGATGTCTTCCCAAGGCCAAGAAGGACGACTGCAGTGGTTGTTGGAATTTGGTCAAATCTAGTGGTGGCAGCCAATGTGTTCATTAATACTTCTGAATCAATGCTATTTAGAATTCCCAATCCTGTTCCCACAGCACCGGTTATGTCTCTTAGCATCCGTCTTTTAGAAGGGTTCCGCTGTCGCAACCAGGTCGTCCAACCCTGAAAAGAAGTTTTTTTTGCATCAGCAAAATCAGGGGTATTTAACCCCATCGTTTGGGAACTGGGGAGTGTTTGACACCCCAGGATCTGGGATTTGGAGGGTTTGATCCTAAAATTTGGGGTTCGGGGCTGGGGGGGGGGTAGGGCTTGACATCCCAGAGTTTGGGTTTGAGGGTGTTTGACCCCCCCAGTGTTTGAACCCCCAGGATTTGGGGTCGGGGGGAGTTGACCCCAGGATCTGGGGTGTTTGACCCGCTGGGTTTGGGGTCGGGGTTGAGAGCAGAGCCATTTCCTGGAAACAGCGGCGGGACCGGGACTGGGAACAGGATCGGGATCGGGAATGGGAGTGGGATCGGGGTCGGGAATGAGATCGGGAACGGGAACAGAAATGGGAATGGGATTGGGATCGGGAACAGGATCAGGAACGGGATTGGGCTCGGGAAGGGGAGAGGCCCTGGCCCAATAATGGACCCCTCCCCCAGGGAGCGACCCTGCCCCAATCCCGAGATGGACCAATCCCCTCAATCCCAGACCCCTCCCCAATTCCCAAACCCTCCCCAATGCCAGCCCCTGACCCAGTCCCAGACCCCTGCCCAGTCGCTGAACGGACCCTCCCTCAATCCCAGCCCGCCCCGATCCGGATCGGAGCCATCCCCGGAGCCTCCCCCATTCCCGGACCGGACCCTTCAATCCCTTTTTGGGGCGGCTCCTGCCGCTTCCAGCCCATTTTTGGGGGATCCAAACGGCTCCGGGGACCCTCCCCACTTTGGGGGTGTTGGGGTGGCCCCAGGGCCGCCCCGAGGGCCGAGGGGGGATGGAAACCCCCAAAGCTGGGGGGCTCCTGGGGGTCCCCAGTTCCCCCCGTCCCCACCCCAAAACAGCTCCTGGCCAATCAGAGCGCGCGGCGCTGCTGACAACTCAGTTGCCGGGCCGGCGATTTTCAGGCAATCAGCGCCTGCGATAGCGCTGCTCCTCGGTTGCCAGGCAGATCAAAACGCTTCTCAATGCGCTAGCCAATCAGAGACTGCGCGGGGCCATTTCTAGCCAATCAGAGCGCTTGTTCTCGATGACTCCTCAGTCGCCAGGCGGACCCGCAGCGCCCAGCGCTCCCCGGGAGCGGAATTTGGGGAGGGGGGAGGTGACCCTGGGGATGGGGATGGGGCGTGCGGGGGCAGCTGGGGCCGGACTGGTGGCACTGGTGGTGCTGAGAGCCCCCCCGGCCGCGGGGGTCGCGGTGAGAAGGGGTTGGGGGCCCCAAATTAAACCAAAGAGGGATCGGGACCCCCCCACGGAGCAGGAGGGGCCTGGAACCCCCAAAACCAAACACGGGGGAGGGGAGCGGGGATTGGGGGAACGATGGGGAGGGCGGGGGAAAGAGGGGGATGGGACACCCAAAAAGGATCAAGACAACTTGAGGTGGCCACCTTTATATGTGGATGGTAGCCAATGGTAGCCAATGCTTTTTCCCAGTCCATGGGATCCCAGTCTGTGCAATCCCAGTCCATGTGGTCCCAGTCCATATAATCTCAACCCAGTTTATCCCAGTGTGTACCGTCCTGATCCCTATGGTCCCATTCCATATGGTCCCAGTCCATAGGATCTCAGTCCAGGTGATCTCAGCCCATGTTTGATCCCAGTCTGTGTGGTTCTGCACACACTGCCAGGGTCTGAAATTCCAGTCACCAGCCAGGAAAAAATGTTCCTGCCCTTGAATGTCCTTGCTGTCCTCTCAACGAGTTAGAATAAAACTAAAAATCAATAAATTTGAATTTAAATAAAATAGAATAAAAATGAAATTTAAAAATTTCAACTCTTACAACCCTCCTAGGGCTCCGCTGCCGGAATCAGCAGGAGTGGTGTTGGCCTCTTCAGGGGAGTTAGAGTGGGACCCGACCAGAGCGGGGGCCCTTAAACCCCAAAAATCCACGCTGGGGGGCAAAACATCCCCTACAGCGGCTTGGAGTGAGTCCCCCAGAAAAATGTCACTTAAAGCTGTCATGATCACCCCTGAAAAGGGGCTTGTGGGGCTGTGGCCCCACAAACACCTGAAAATGGGGAGGAAAAAACACCCTTGGAGGGGTGAGGTCCCCCCAAACATCCCTAAAAAGAGAAAAACTCCTCTTCAGAGGGGCCTGAAGACCCTTCAGGGCCCTCGAGGAGGGACAAGATCCCCTCCTCTGCTGGGGCCTCTCTGAGCCGGGAGCTCTCCCGTTGGCGGCTGCCCTCGGGGGAGCCCCGAACGACGGCGGCTCCTGGGCTGAGCCCCCCTCAGCTGGGGCTGTGGAGGGAACTGGGGGGGCTGGGACGGCGCCTGGGGGTCCTGGGGTGACCTGGGGGAGCCTCAGTGGGTCCCACCTCCCCCTGTGCCCCCTCTCCCACCCCCTTCTCAATATTGCCCCCAAACAAAAGGTTGTGGCTGTGCCAGCGCCCCCACCGACCTCCAGCCCTGGGAACCTGGAGCAAGCGGAAACCACAACTTTGCAAATGCTACCTGTGCCTGAAGCAAATGGAAAGAGAACTGGGGTGTGAAAAATAAAGCTTGTTTATTTTCAGAAAAACAGCAAAGAAAACACAGAACACATTTACATTGTAAGAATATTTGTAACAACAACTATCTATGGAACGTATATACCTAAGAACATATCTAACAAAAGTCTATGAAACGTATTTACAGAAGACAAAAAGAAGCCCTAAAACCTATGGCCTAAAGACAACAACAAACTCTACAAGGTATGTACAAAAGGGTGGCATCTCTATCCGGGATCTCCATCGGTCCTTGAGGAAAAGCAAGAGGCACGGTCACTCCAATCAGGCAGAGAGGGCTCTTCCATGTGCCCCCAGGCTGGCCCAGCAAGCGCAGCACAGGCTGGGGATGGCCACCAGAACCCAATGCACCGGGTCCCACATCCCTGAGCAGGGACCACCCAGCCCAGTCCCAGCCTGGCAGCAGGGGACCCGCTCTGCCTGTGGGGACCACATGCTTGTCCTGCTGCTGGTATTGCTCTTCATCCCAATGTCATGGTTTCTTCCTCATCTTTCTCATCAATGTCCATGTCCTCAAGGTACTCTTCCATTTCCACGTCCATCTCCTCTTCCACATCTACCTCCATCTCTTCTTCACCAGTCTCTTCTCCATCCACTTCCATCTCCTCCTCTGGATCCATCTGCATGTCCACCTCCATCTCTTCCTCTCCAGTCTCTTCTCCATCCACTTCCATCTTCTCCTCTGTATCAATCTCCATGTCCACCTCCATCTCTTCCTCTCCAGTCTCTTCTCCATCCACTTCCATCTCCTCCTCTGTATCCATCTGCATGTCCACCTCCATCGCATTGTCTCCACTCTCTTCACCATCCACTTCCATGTCCTCCTCTCTATCAGCCTGCATGTCCACCTCCATCTCGTCCTCTCTCTCGGTGACAGCCTGCAGAGGTAGCAACACCTCAGAGTGGGGTCCCTGTCCCACCCCATCCCCACAGAACTCCAGCCCAGCCGGGCAGCTGGGGGGTGTCCACCTCCATGGAATGGCACTGTACCTTCCTCAGGACAAATGTGAGCATCCTGCAGGGACGGATGACAAAATCCAGGCAACAGAGAGCTTTCAGGACTGATGGGAGTATCAGGGCGCAGGTGACGAGAAGAGTGACAGGGAACATGGTGAAGGGTGAGCTGGCACGAGGGCTGGCACAGGGTAGGCTGACACAAGGGCCAGTGGTTGTGTTGTGCTCTTTGCTGGACGCTGGAAGTTCCTGCTGGAACATCACATCTGTGACATCACAGTGGATCTAAAGAGCATCTTGTTCCGAGCTGAGCAATCTTCCCCAGCCCATGCTGCTCACAGCCCTGTTGCCAAGGATGGGGCATCCACAGCCTGGGCCAGTGCCTCAGCAGCCTCCGTGTAAAAGAGCAGCTCCCTCAGATCCAACTTCAATCAGCCTCCTGCAGTTGAAAGCCATCCCCCCTTGTCCTGTTGCCACGGGCCCGGCTGAACACTGTCCCCGTCTTTCCTGTGGGACCCTTCCAGTCCTGCAGAGCTGCAGGGAGGCCTCCCCAGTGTCTCCTCTTTCCAGGCTGAGCATCCCCAGCCCCACTTGGACGGCAGTCAGGTAGATCAGGGGGAGTCAAGGCTGAAGTCAAACAGCATCAGGAACTGAGAGGTGGAAGCTTTAGGCCCAGGTTTGCCTCTGTAATAACAGTGGAGGGGAAGATGGTGGGACACTGGCTCTGTTCTAAACGGTGAATATTTTCTTTTTTTTTTTTTTTCCCTTCTTTTCTGTCATGCTGATGCAGGTGTTGCTGTTTGCAAGGAAGCTTGGCACAATATCCATTGTCTTCTCCATTTGTGAAACACCGAGCAGAGTCTGGGCAGGCTGATGATGCAGAGCAAAACCTGCAAATACACCGGTGATCCTGAGCCTGGAGGGTGCAGCTAAACCCGGCCAAAAATAATTTCTGGAAAGTCAAGCCTGGTTTACATTTTCTTGAGTTTGGCTATTCCTGAACCGGGGGAGAGGGCTTTCTGGGGAGGGGGTGCCACAGGGTTCCCCCCCCCCCCATTTTTGGGAGGTTTCCCATGGTGCCCCCTCCCCAAAAAGCACCGCGGGCCCCCTGAAGCGGCTTCTGTTCCACCGGCCGGTGCCCCCTGATCCAGGACTGCCCCCGGTGAGTCTGGGGCGCTCTGGGGGGATTTTGGGGAGATTTTGGCGGCATGTATGGGCTTTGGGGGATTTTGTTGGGAGATTAGGGGGAATTATTGGATTTTGGAGAGAATTACTGGGTTTGTGGGGTTATGGGGGTTTTGTGGGTTTTGAGGATTTTGGATTTTAGGGATTTTTTAGGGTTTTGGGGTGGTTATTTTTTGGGGGGTTTATTGAAATTTTTGGGCGGTTTTTTTTGTTTGTTTTTGTTTTTTTTTTTTTTTTTAATTTTGGTGGTTTCCATTGGGATTTTGTGGGATTCTTTGGTGTTTAGGAGTTTTTAATTGGGATTTTGGGGGGATTTTGGGGGGTTTTAGTGGAATTTTGGGGGGCTTTGGAGTTGTCCCAGGGTGTGGGGAAGAGCTGAGAGGCACCAAAATCTGCTTTAAACCCCTGAAAGTCCCAATAAACCCCATGAAATTGCAATTAAATTTCACAAATTCCCATTAGAACACCCTCGAATCCCAATAAAAGCCCACAAAATCCCAATTAAACCCCACAAATCCCCCCCCCAAAATGTCTCCAAAACCACATGAAGCCCCACAAAATACTCACGAGACCAAAGAAATCTCGACAACAACCAAAAAAAACCTACAAAACCCCCCCAAATCCCCACTAAAATTCCTAAAAAACCCAATTCCCCAAAGAATCCCACTAAATGCCCCCACAATTCCAATAAATTGCCTCCAAATCCCCTAAAAATCCCAATAAAACCCAGAAATAATTCCAGAGGATCCCACAAAATCCCCACAAAATCCCAGTAAAACCTTCCAAAATTCTAAAGAAAACACAAAAAATTTCAATTAACCCCCAAATACCCCCAGGAAAAAAACTTCCCACTCAAAGCACCAATAAAACCCCTCAAAATCCAAACTCCCCAAA
Organism: Anomalospiza imberbis; assembly: GCF_031753505.1. Classification (NCBI taxonomy): domain Eukaryota; kingdom Metazoa; phylum Chordata; class Aves; order Passeriformes; family Viduidae; genus Anomalospiza; species Anomalospiza imberbis. The sequence continues at coordinate 87,236 of NW_027099950.1, forward strand.
ATCCCCCAACTGCCTCCAAACCCAATAACTCTCCCCAAAAACCCCAACAATTCCCTGTAAACTCCCAACACAATTCCCAAAAGCCCAAAAAAGCCCCAGATGCCCAAACCCCTCCCGAGCCCTCCCTGGTCCCTCCCGGTCCCACCCAGGCCCGTCCGGGGCCGCGGCCAAAACTGCCCGGAGCGGACGCGGAGGTCCCGGAGCGACCCCGGAGCCGATCCCGGGCTCGGCCTCGGGCTCGGCCCCTTTGGGGGATTTTGGGCCGAACCGGGCAGGTTTAGGGTGGGCTTCAGATCCCTTGCGGGGATCCCGAGCCTTTTTGGGTGGATTTTCAGCCCCTGTGGCTGATTTGAGGCCGAATCTGGTGGGGTTTAGGGGGGATTTCAGACCCCTTTGGATGATTTTAGGCCCATGTGGGTGGGGCTGGGGCCCATTTGAGTGAGTTTAGGAAAAACTGGGCCCATATGGGTGAATCCTAATCCTGTGTGCGTGATTTTAGGTCCCTTTTTTGTGTATTTTGGGTGCATTTAAGTAGGGTTTTTTGCTGCTTTGGGCAATTTTAGGTTGAACCAAGCCTTTTTAGGGTGATTTTAGGTCTTCTTGTGTTGGTGTCAGGGACATTTTGGTGATTTTAGATACCTTTGGATGATTTTAGGCTGGACCAGATACTTTCAGGCTGGATTTTAGTCACATTTGAAAGATTTACGGGTGATCTTAAGCCATTTCTTGAGGGCTATAAAACACTTGGGGCAGTTTTAGGCCCCTTTGGTTGGATTTTAGAGCCCTCTGGATACTTTTAATCCCATTTGGTTGGTGTCAGGCCGAACCATGTGGATGTAGGCTGCATTTGATGCCCTTTTGGGTGATTTTGGGTCAAACCGGGCTTTTTTAGGACAGCGCGTCCCCCTGGCCCCGCTCCTTTCCCCTCACGGTTCTGCCCTTTCCTCTCTCCTTTCCCCTCATGGTTCAGGATCCCGGAGCGGGGGAGGAGGAGGAGGGAGGGAGGAAGAGGCGCAGCGGCAGCAGGGAGCAGCCGGAGGAGAGGAGAGAAGGAATCGTGTGGCCCTGGCGCTGCCTGAGCTCGCAGCACCCCGGGAGCATCGCCCCCATCCCGCAGGTGCCCAGGGAGGGGGAGCTCGGCCCAAATATCCTGGGGGGTGCCTGGGTTCGGGTTCTTTGGGAGGGATGTTTGGAGCTGGCAGGGCTCCAAAGCCGAGCCGCAGCTGGCCCTCGGGGGGACATCGGGGGGTCCCCGAGAGGTGTTTTCGGGGGATCCCAGTGTGGGTGGCGGCAGAGCCCCGTCGGGGGGACACCGGTTTTGGGGAGCCCCGGGAGAGCCGCGGCTGCCCTGAGCGGGAGCCCCGAGAGAGGAGAGCCCCAGAAGCCCCAGCGGGGAACCCGAGAGGGGGGGACCCCTGGCAGTGCCGGCACCCCGGCAATGGGGGGTGCTGGGGCTGGAGGGGCGGCATGGCCGGGAAAGGGGTGCGGGGCTCCCGGGGCTGCCAGGGGCTGCTCCCAGCAGGAGCCCAGTTGCTGCCAGTCATTCCCCGTTATGATACAATTTGCCCCCAGCACTGTTCCCGTTGTTCCCAGTGCCATCCAGTGTTTTCCCAGTTCTCCCACTTGCCCCCAGAATAGTCCCAGTCACTCCCAGTAAGATCCCAGTATGAGTCCAGTATGATCCCAGTCTCTGCCAGCAGGGCCCCAGTCACTCACCCTTGTCCCCAGTTGCCCCCAGCGTGGTCCCAGTTGCCCCCAGCACATTCCCAGTGGCTCCATATGTGTCCCAGTCCTAGTGCAATGATGGGGAATACCAAACGCACTTGAGGCATCACGTACGGTTAACACCAAAGCTGTGGCTATGTTTGTGATGGGGTCATAGGTAAAGTTCACTAGGTTCCACCGGGATTGGAATTCCTTTTCAAAATCAGCGGCACTGTCCCAAACTATTTTCCGAATCTCAGTAGGAAAAGTGCCTTCTTCACCTTCTCTTATAATCGAGGCAGCAACCGACTGCATCCCTAATTGAGCCTGGATACAGCTGAGAGCTAAAGAAACGTTCTTTTGTGTGGCACCGAGTGCATCAATTACCAATTTGTGATCATTTACGCTTGCTTCCTCCCAACTTGGTAATATGTTTGATAGCAAGCACTGATGTCTTCCCAAGGCCAAGAAGGACGACTGCAGTGGTTGTTGGAATTTGGTCAAATCTAGTGGTGGCAGCCAATGTGTTCATTAATACTTCTGAATCAATGCTATTTAGAATTCCCAATCCTGTTCCCACAGCACCGGTTATGTCTCTTAGCATCCGTCTTTTAGAAGGGTTGCGCTGTCGCAACCAGGTCGTCCAACCCTGAAAAGAAGTTTTTTTTGCATCAGCAAAATCAGGGGTATTTAACCCCATCGTTTGGGAACTGGGGAGTGTTTGACACCCCAGGATCTGGGATTTGGAGGGTTTGATCCTAAAATTTGGGGTTCGGGGCTGGGGGGGGGGGTAGGGCTTGACATCCCAGAGTTTGGGTTTGAGGGTGTTTGACCCCCCCAGTGTTTGAACCCCCAGGATTTGGGGTCGGGGGGAGTTGACCCCAGGATCTGGGGTGTTTGACCCGCTGGGTTTGGGGTCGGGGTTGAGAGCAGAGCCATTTCCTGGAAACAGCGGCGGGACCGGGACTGGGAACAGGATCGGGATCGGGAATGGGAGTGGGATCGGGGTCGGGAATGAGATCGGGAACGGGAACAGAAATGGGAATGGGATTGGGATCGGGAACAGGATCAGGAACGGGATTGGGCTCGGGAAGGGGAGAGGCCCTGGCCCAATAATGGACCCCTCCCCCAGGGAGCGACCCTGCCCCAATCCCGAGATGGACCAATCCCCTCAATCCCAGACCCCTCCCCAATTCCCAAACCCTCCCCAATGCCAGCCCCTGACCCAGTCCCAGACCCCTGCCCAGTCGCTGAACGGACCCTCCCTCAATCCCAGCCCGCCCCGATCCGGATCGGAGCCATCCCCGGAGCCTCCCCCATTCCCGGACCGGACCCTTCAATCCCTTTTTGGGGCGGCTCCTGCCGCTTCCAGCCCATTTTTGGGGGATCCAAACGGCTCCGGGGACCCTCCCCACTTTGGGGGTGTTGGGGTGGCCCCAGGGCCGCCCCGAGGGCCGAGGGGGGATGGAAACCCCCAAAGCCGGGGGGCTCCTGGGGGTCCCCAGTTCCCCCCGTCCCCACCCCAAAACAGCTCCTGGCCAATCAGAGCGCGCGGCGCTGCTGACAACTCAGTTGCCGGGCCGGCGATTTTCAGGCAATCAGCGCCTGCGATAGCGCTGCTCCTCGGTTGCCAGGCAGATCAAAACGCTTCTCAATGCGCTAGCCAATCAGAGACTGCGCGGGGCCATTTCTAGCCAATCAGAGCGCTTGTTCTCGATGACTCCTCAGTCGCCAGGCGGACCCGCAGCGCCCAGCGCTCCCCGGGAGCGGAATTTGGGGAGGGGGGAGGTGACCCTGGGGATGGGGATGGGGCGTGCGGGGGCAGCTGGGGCCGGACTGGTGGCACTGGTGGTGCTGAGAGCCCCCCCGGCCGCGGGGGTCGCGGTGAGAAGGGGTTGGGGGCCCCAAATTAAACCAAAGAGGGATCGGGACCCCCCCACGGAGCAGGAGGGGCCTGGAACCCCCAAAACCAAACACGGGGGAGGGGAGCGGGGATTGGGGGAACGATGGGGAGGGCGGGGGAAAGAGGGGGATGGGACACCCAAAAAGGATCAAGACAACTTGAGGTGGCCACCTTTATATGTGGATGGTAGCCAATGGTAGCCAATGCTTTTTCCCAGTCCATGGGATCCCAGTCTGTGCAATCCCAGTCCATGTGGTCCCAGTCCATATAATCTCAACCCAGTTTATCCCAGTGTGTACCGTCCTGATCCCTATGGTCCCATTCCATATGGTCCCAGTCCATAGGATCTCAGTCCAGGTGATCTCAGCCCATGTTTGATCCCAGTCTGTGTGGTTCTGCACACACTGCCAGGGTCTGAAATTCCAGTCACCAGCCAGGAAAAAATGTTCCTGCCCTTGAATGTCCTTGCTGTCCTCTCAACGAGTTAGAATAAAACTAAAAATCAATAAATTTGAATTTAAATAAAATAGAATAAAAATGAAATTTAAAAATTTCAACTCTTACAACCCTCCTAGGGCTCCACTGCCGGAATCAGCAGGAGTGGTGTTGGCCTCTTCAGGGGAGTTAGAGTGGGACCCGACCAGAGCGGGGGCCCTTAAACCCCAAAAATCCACGCTGGGGGGCAAAACATCCCCTACAGCGGCTTGGAGTGAGTCCCCCAGAAAAATGTCACTTAAAGCTGTCATGATCACCCCTGAAAAGGGGCTTGTGGGGCTGTGGCCCCACAAACACCTGAAAATGGGGAGGAAAAAACACCCTTGGAGGGGTGAGGTCCCCCCAAACATCCCTAAAAAGAGAAAAACTCCTCTTCAGAGGGGCCTGAAGACCCTTCAGGGCCCTCGAGGAGGGACAAGATCCCCTCCTCTGCTGGGGCCTCTCCGAGCCGGGAGCTCTCCCGTTGGCGGCTGCCCTCGGGGGAGCCCCGAACGACGGCGGCTCCTGGGCTGAGCCCCCCTCAGCTGGGGCTGTGGAGGGAACTGGGGGGGCTGGGACGGCGCCTGGGGGTCCTGGGGTGACCTGGGGGAGCCTCAGTGGGTCCCACCTCCCCCTGTGCCCCCTCTCCCACCCCCTTCTCAATATTGCCCCCAAACAAAAGGTTGTGGCTGTGCCAGCGCCCCCACCGACCTCCAGCCCTGGGAACCTGGAGCAAGCGGAAACCACAACTTTGCAAATGCTACCTGTGCCTGAAGCAAATGGAAAGAGAACTGGGGTGTGAAAAATAAAGCTTGTTTATTTTCAGAAAAACAGCAAAGAAAACACAGAACACATTTACATTGTAAGAATATTTGTAACAACAACTATCTATGGAACGTATATACCTAAGAACATATCTAACAAAAGTCTATGAAACGTATTTACAGAAGACAAAAAGAAGCCCTAAAACCTATGGCCTAAAGACAACAACAAACTCTACAAGGTATGTACAAAAGGGTGGCATCTCTATCCGGGATCTCCATCGGTCCTTGAGGAAAAGCAAGAGGCACGGTCACTCCAATCAGGCAGAGAGGGCTCTTCCATGTGCCCCCAGGCTGGCCCAGCAAGCGCAGCACAGGCTGGGGATGGCCACCAGAACCCAATGCACCGGGTCCCACATCCCTGAGCAGGGACCACCCAGCCCAGTCCCAGCCTGGCAGCAGGGGACCCGCTCTGCCTGTGGGGACCACATGCTTGTCCTGCTGCTGGTATTGCTCTTCATCCCAATGTCATGGTTTCTTCCTCATCTTTCTCATCAATGTCCATGTCCTCAAGGTACTCTTCCATTTCCACGTCCATCTCCTCTTCCACATCTACCTCCATCTCTTCTTCACCAGTCTCTTCTCCATCCACTTCCATCTCCTCCTCTGGATCCATCTGCATGTCCACCTCCATCTCTTCCTCTCCAGTCTCTTCTCCATCCACTTCCATCTTCTCCTCTGTATCAATCTCCATGTCCACCTCCATCTCTTCCTCTCCAGTCTCTTCTCCATCCACTTCCATCTCCTCCTCTGTATCCATCTGCATGTCCACCTCCATCGCATTGTCTCCACTCTCTTCACCATCCACTTCCATGTCCTCCTCTCTATCAGCCTGCATGTCCACCTCCATCTCGTCCTCTCTCTCGGTGACAGCCTGCAGAGGTAGCAACACCTCAGAGTGGGGTCCCTGTCCCACCCCATCCCCACAGAACTCCAGCCCAGCCGGGCAGCTGGGGGGTGTCCACCTCCATGGAATGGCACTGTACCTTCCTCAGGACAAATGTGAGCATCCTGCAGGGACGGATGACAAAATCCAGGCAACAGAGAGCTTTCAGGACTGATGGGAGTATCAGGGCGCAGGTGACGAGAAGAGTGACAGGGAACATGGTGAAGGGTGAGCTGGCACGAGGGCTGGCACAGGGTAGGCTGACACAAGGGCCAGTGGTTGTGTTGTGCTCTTTGCTGGACGCTGGAAGTTCCTGCTGGAACATCACATCTGTGACATCACAGTGGATCTAAAGAGCATCTTGTTCCGAGCTGAGCAATCTTCCCCAGCCCATGCTGCTCACAGCCCTGTTGCCAAGGATGGGGCATCCACAGCCTGGGCCAGTGCCTCAGCAGCCTCCGTGTAAAAGAGCAGCTCCCTCAGATCCAACTTCAATCAGCCTCCTGCAGTTGAAAGCCATCCCCCCTTGTCCTGTTGCCACGGGCCCGGCTGAACACTGTCCCCGTCTTTCCTGTGGGACCCTTCCAGTCCTGCAGAGCTGCAGTGAGGCCTCCCCAGTGTCTCCTCTTTCCAGGCTGAGCATCCCCAGCCCCACTTGGACGGCAGTCAGGTAGATCAGGGGGAGTCAAGGCTGAAGTCAAACAGCATCAGGAACTGAGAGGTGGAAGCTTTAGGCCCAGGTTTGCCTCTGTAATAACAGTGGAGGGGAAGATGGTGGGACACTGGCTCTGTTCTAACCGGTGAATATTTTCTTTTTTTTTTTTTTTCCCTTCTTTTCTGTCATGCTGATGCAGGTGTTGCTGTTTGCAAGGAAGCTTGGCACATTATCCATTGTCTTCTCCATTTGTGAAACACCGAGCAGAGTCTGGGCAGGCTGATGATGCAGAGCAAAACCTGCAAATACACCGGTGATCCTGAGCCTGGAGGGTGCAGCTAAACCCGGCCAAAAATAATTTCTGGAAAGTCAAGCCTGGTTTACATTTTCTTGAATTTGGCTATTCCTGAACTGGGGGAGAGGGCTTTCTGGGGAGGGGGTGCCACAGGGTTCCCCCCCCCCCATTTTGAGGGGTTTCCCATGGTGCCCCCTCCCCAAAAAGCACCGCAGGCCCCCTGAGGTGGCTCCTGTTCCACCGGCCGGTGCCCCCTGATCCAGGACTGCCCCCGGTGAGTCTGGGGCGCTCTGGGGGGATTTTGGGGAGATTTTGGCGGCATGTATGGGCTTTGGGGGATTTTGTTGGGAGATTAGGGGGAATTATTGGATTTTGGAGAGAATTACTGGGTTTGTGGGGTTATGGGGGTTTTGTGGGTTTTGAGGATTTTGGATTTTAGGGATTTTTTAGGGTTTTGGGGTGGTTATTTTTTGGGGGGTTTATTGAAATTTTTGGGCGGTTTTTTTTGTTTGTTTTTGGTTTTTTTTTTTTTTTTAATTTTGGTGGTTTCCATTGGGATTTTGTGGGATTCTTTGGTGTTTAGGAGTTTTTAATTGGGATTTTGGGGGGATTTTGGGGGGTTTTAGTGGAATTTTGGGGGGCTTTGGAGTTGTCCCAGGGTGTGGGGAAGAGCTGAGAGGCACCAAAATCTGCTTTAAACCCCTGAAAGTCCCAATAAACCCCATGAAATTGCAATTAAATTTCACAAATTCCCATTAGAACACCCTCGAATCCCAATAAAAGCCCACAAAATCCCAATTAAACCCCACAAATCCCCACCAAAAATGTCTCCAAAACCACATGAAGCCCCACAAAATACTCACGAGACCAAAGAAATCTCGACAACAACCAAAAAAAACCTACAAAACCCCCCCAAATCCCCACTAAAATTCCTAAAAAACCCAATTCCCCAAAGAATCCCACTAAATGCCCCCACAATTCCAATAAATTGCCTCCAAATCCCCTAAAAATCCCAATAAAACCCAGAAATAATTCCAGAGGATCCCACAAAATCCCCACAAAATCCCAGTAAAACCTTCCAAAATTCTAAAGAAAACACAAAAAATTTCAATTAACCCCCAAATACCCCCAGGAAAACAACTTCCCCCTCAAAGCACCAATAAAACCCCTCAAAATCCAAACTCCCCAAAATCCCCCAACTGCCTCCAAACCCAATAATTCTCCCCAAAAACCCCAACAATTCCCCATAAACTCCCAACACGATTCCCCAAAGCCCAAAAAAGCCCCAGATGCCCAAACCCCTCCCGAGCCCTCCCTGGTCCCTCCCGGTCCCACCCAGGCCCGTCCGGGGCCGCGGCCAAAACTGCCCGGAGCGGACGCGGAGGTCCCGGAGCGACCCCGGAGCCGATCCCGGGCTCGGCCTCGGGCTCGGCCCCTTTGGGGGATTTTGGGCCGAACCGGGCAGGTTTAGGGTGGGCTTCAGATCCCTTGCGGGGATCCCGAGCCTTTTTGGGTGGATTTTCAGCCCCTGTGGCTGATTTGAGGCCGAATCTGGTGGGGTTTAGGGGGGATTTCAGACCCCTTTGGATGATTTTAGGCCCATGTGGGTGGGGCTGGGGCCCATTTGAGTGAGTTTAGGAAAAACTGGGCCCATATGGGTGAATCCTAATCCTGTGTGGGTGATTTTAGGTCCCTTTTTTGTGTCTTTTGGGTGCATTTAAGTAGGGTTTTTTGCTGCTTTGGGCAATTTTAGGTTGAACCAAGCCTTTTTAGGGTGATTTTAGGTCTTCTTGTGTTGGTGTCAGGGACATTTTGGTGATTTTAGATACCTTTGGATGATTTTAGGCTGGACCAGATACTTTCAGGCTGGATTTTAGTCACATTTGAAAGATTTACGGGTGATCTTAAGCCATTTCTTGAGGGCTATAAAACACTTGGGGCAGTTTTAGGCCCCTTTGGTTGGATTTTAGAGCCCATTGGATACTTTTAATCCCATTTGGTTGGTGTCAGGCCGAACCATGTGGATGTAGGCTGCATTTGATGCCCTTTTGGGTGATTTTGGGTCAAACCGGGCTTTTTTAGGACAGCGCGTCCCCTTGGCCCCGCTCCTTTCCCCTCACGGTTCCGCCCTTTCCTCGCCCCCTTTCCCCTCACGGTTCAGGATCCCGGAGCGGGGGAGGAGGAGGAGGGAGGGAGGAAGAGGCGCAGCGGCAGCAGGGAGCAGCCGGAGGAGAGGAGAGAAGGAATCGCGTGGCCCTGGCGCTGCCTGAGCTCGCAGCACCCCGGGAGCATCGCCCCCATCCCGCAGGTGCCCGGGGAGGGGGACCTCGGCCCAAATATCCCGGGGCTCCCTGGGTTTGGGGTTTTTTTTGGGTGGGATGTTTGGAGCTGGCAGGGCTCCAAAGCCGAGCCGCAGCTGGCCCTCGGGGGGACATCGGTGGATCCCCGGGAGGTGTTTTCCGGGGGTCCCGGTGGGCGGTGAGGGCAGCAGAGCCCCGTCGGGGGGACACCGGTTTTGGAGAGCCCCGGGAGAGCCGCGGCTGCCCTGAGCGGGAGCCCAGAGAGAGGAGAGCCCCAGAAGCCCCAGCGGGGACCCCGAGAGGGGGGGACCCCTGGCAGTGCCGGCACCCCGGCAATGGGGGGTGCTGGGGCTGGAGGGGCGGCATGGCCGGGAAAGGGGTGCGGGGCTCCCGGGGCCGCCAGGGGCTGCTCCCAGCAGGAGCCCAGTTGCTGCCAGTCAGTCCCCATTATGATACAATTTGCCCCCAGCACTGTTCCCTGTTGCTCCCACTTTCATCCAGTGTGTTCCCATTTGCTCCCAGTCACAGCCAGTATGGGGGATGATGTGCCTGGTGTGTTCCCAGTCACTCTCAGACACTCCCAGTATTAGTCCAGTCCTTCCCAGTATGGTCTAGAGATGAGACCAGTGTGCTCCCAGTCACTGCCAGTATGAACCAGTTGTGCCCCACATGGTTCCAGTTGCTCCCTTTCACCCTCACTTTTGTTCCAGTCACTCCCAGTCTCTCCCAGTGTACCCCAGTTCCTTCCAGCATACTCCCAGTCACTCCAGTTCCTTCCAGCATGATCCCATTTGTTCACAACCACTCCCAGTCAGCCTCAGTGTAGTTGCACTCACTGCCAATATGATCCCTGTCACCTCCAGCATGATCCCAGTTGATCCCAGTAGAAGCCCAGTTGTTTCCAGTCACCCCCAGCATGCACCCAGTGACTCCCAGTTCCTCCCACTTGCTCATAGCATGATCCCAGTTGCTCACAGTTGCTCCCAGTCAAACTCAGAATGATCCCAGTCATTCCCAGTGTATCCTATTTGCGCCAGCATGGTCTCAATTGCCCGCTGCAGGCTCCTACTCTGTCCCAGTGTGATCCCAGTATGATCCCAATATGATCCCAGTCTCCCTCGGTGTGACCGCAGTCTGCCCCAGCATGGGCCCAGCTGCTCCCAGTATGATCCCAGTACGATCCCAGTGTAACAAAGTGACTCCCAGTGCTGCCATTCCTGGGATCCCCCAGCCCTCTCTGCGTTCCCCCCTCCCGGATCTCCCGAGAGGAGCCCCAAGGGCTGGCAGTCCCCTGGCAGGGTCCCCAGCAAGGCCCAGTTTGGATGTGCAGCCCCCAGTTTTCCCAGTTTGCCTCTCCTTTTGCCTGGGCCGGGTTCCCCCCGCCCCCAGCGGGTGGGAGCAGCCGAGAACCCCGCGCTGCCCATCCCGACCTGTCCCGGCTCCATCCCCGCTCCTGCTGCGGGCTGCCAGGGCTACGGGAATGGGGCACCAAGGGTGTCGCTTCTCCTGGGGAAGGAGGAGGAGGGAGGGAAGAGGAGGCATGGGACGAAGAGGAAGAGGAGGGACAAAGGAGGATCAGGAAAAGAAAAAGGAACCATGAGCTGGAGCCCTCCCTGAATTCGCAGCCCCTCTGGGACCATCACCCCCTCATCCCATGGGTGACCGGGGATGGGGAGCTCAGCCCAGATATCCTGGGGGGGTCCCTGGGTTGGGTTTTTGGGGGGATGTTTGGAGAATGAAGAATTGCAAAGCTGAGTGGAAAAGGCCCCTTGGGGGGACACTGCGGCTGGTCCCGGTGGCAGCTGCCGGCAGAGGCAGCCTGGAGGAGCAGAGCCCCTGTGTCCCCCAGGAGCCCAAAGTGGGGAGCCCAGAGAGGGGGGAGCGCCGTCATTGGCGGGACCCTCAACAGCCTGGAGAGGGGCAGGGGGGACTCCTTGGAGCCCCTGCAGCCCAAAGCAGAGAAGGAGGGGAGAAGGGACCCCGGGAGCCCAAAAAGCCCTGGCATCCTGTGCCAGGAAGGTGGACAGAGCTTCAGCCAGAGCGCGGAGCTCGGTGGGCCATGAGCAGGTTCACCATGGGGAGAAGCCCTACAAGTGCTTGGAGTGTGGGAAGAGCTTCAGGCAGAGCTCCCACCTGATCCAGCACCAGATGATCCACACTGGGGAATGGCCCTAGGAGTGTGGGGAGTGTGGGAAGGGCTTCAGCTGCAGCTCCCCACCTCGTCACACACCAAGGCATGCACACTGGGGAGAGGCCCTACGAGTGTCCCCAGTGTCAGAAGAGGTTTCAGACCAGCTCCAGTCTCCTCAGGCACCAGTGGATTCACACGGAGGAGAGGCCTTTCCGCTGCCCCAGCTGTGGGAAGGGCTTCAAAGAAAGTCCCACCTTGTCACCCACCGGCGCGTCCACACTGGGGGAGAGGCCCTACGAGTGTCCCCAGTGTGGGAAGAGCTTCTCCAGGAGCTCTACCTTGACCCAACACCAATGGAGGCACCGGTAAGGGAAATCCTGCAAATGTCTCAGCTGTGGGAAGAGCTTCGTGCCCTGCTCCAACTCCATCCCCCATGGGAGGACCCACTTTGGTCAGAGTCCTGGTGACCCACATTCCCAGTGATCCCTGCTGAGAAGACACCTGGAAGGTGGTCTCCACGTCCTCCTGGATCCCCATAGGCACCTGGATGAACACAGGGGCAGGAACATCCCATCAGGACTCTGATCTAAACTGGAAATTCACTGGCAGAAAGTGATTTGTTAACTTTACACCCCAAAGAAATTTCACCCGCTCTGTCCAGTTATTTCTTCTGGTGGCATCAAGCAGTGCTGCATGATCTTGGAGGTCTTTTCCATTTCAATAAATTTCTTTCCTCACCCTGTCTAAACAACCAAAACTGGGGTGAAAATAAAGAAATTGAGCAAAGAGATCTAAAGCTGCACCATTTACCTGGATTTGGGGGGTGAATTTGGGGTTGGTTCAATAGAATATTTGGGAGGATTTGGGTGTTTCTGAAGCTATCAAAGGCAGGGGACATGTCCACAATCTCATAGGTGTGCCGGCAAAAGGTGTCCACCTGAGCCCACCTGTTCTCCAAGAATTCTAATTGTCTGTCCCAGTCCCTGGCCTGGGTCTCCCTATCCTGGATGTTCCCCCAAAGTGCCCCTGAAGTGCCCGAGCTGATCCTGGCTGTAAATGTTCCTGTCCACCAACCTCTCCTGGTCAGTGCCATGGGAGGTGGGAGTTTAGGGGCCCCTGGGGGGATTGGGAAGGGCTTCTGTCAATCCTGTGGGCATTTGTGGTGCTGGGAGGGGGCTTGGCAGGGTCTGTGAGGGAGATTTGGGTCCCTGACAGGGCTGTGTGGCTTGCCGAGAATTTGGGTGGGTCCTGGGGGAGATGGAAATGGGTTTTGGTGGTTCTTGGGGTCATTTATCTTGCAGGGAGTAGTTGGTGGTGGGGGGTCCTGGCTGGGAGCTGTGGGGTGGTTGGAGGAGTCTGGGAGTGGCTGTGGGGCTGGGAGGGCGTTTTTGGGTGGTTGTGACTCCCCCAGACTCCCAAAGCTGCCACCAGACCCCACCCCCCAAGATACTGCCAGAGGGCAGTTGCTCCATGTTGGGGTTCATCGTCCTGGCTCTGCAGAAGATATGGGGGGGTCCCCGGGGCCGTGTGTGTCCCCCCAGAGCGTGTGTGACACCCCCCATCCCATTGTCATCCCCTTGTCCCTCCCCACAGGGCTCCAGCCCCAGCTCCTGCTCCCCCAGAGGGAATTTGGGGAGGGGGCAGGGGGGTGTGCAGCCCCCGCCGGGGAATGGCCCCGGCCCAGTCCCTTTGTTCAGCACCAAGCTGGGCTCGGGGCCGCAGGAGGAAGAGGCCGGTGGGAAGCAGATCCTGCAGCTGGGACAGTGCTGGGGGTCAGGGCAAGGGCCTGCCCTGCACACCTGGCTCAGGTGTGACCCTGCCCCGGCAAGGGAGCGGGACATTCCCATCCCCAGGGATCAGGGCTGGGAGCAGCACTTGGGGCACGGACATGGAAATACTGGGAGCGACTGGGAGCACACTGAGGGCGTGAATTATTCCCCCGCCTCCACCTTCTCCGGCCGCCCTGCCAGCTGAGAAATGCTCGCTGGGCCTCGGCCTTGGCCAACAGCCCCTGGGCTCAGCTCCTTGGAGCTCATCACAAACACTGTCTGCTCCAGGCACTGCTGCTGCCCTGCCAGCTCCTGGCTGCTTTAGGAGCAGTCCCGGGAAGTGTTTTTGTTCCCTCGGTGGCACAACAGCCCTGTTCTCACCCTGCCAAAGAAAGCTGTGGATGCCAAGTGCGGCCAGGATGAAACATTGCTGGCACTGAAGCCCCTCTCTTGGGGCCCTACAGACAGCGCTCCAAAAGGAGCCCCTTGGAGCTCTCCTGGGCCAGCGACTCCCTCGGAGTGGGGCCTCTCCGAGCCGGGAACTCTCCCGTTTGCTGCACTCGGGGATCCCCAACAACGAGGGAGCCTGGGCCGATCCCCCCCACTCCTCCAGGCTCAACCCTTCCCCCGCTGGGGAGATGCCAAAGCATGGGCAGGGAGCATTTCCCTGCCCTCAGGGGAATTTCTCACAGGTGCCTTGCACTGACTCTTTGTGTCTGTGTGCACACAGGAGTGCCTGTGCTCAGGAAATGTGGCAGAAATGCTGCTCTCTGAGGGGTCTGAGTGCCTTGGATAGCTGAGCCAGTCAGGCCTGTCAGTAGGGTTAAATCACAAGGTCTAAGCTAAGTTAATTTGTGCTAAGAGTTGTTCTTTGCTGAGTTTTTACATTTAAAATATAAGTCAGGTTGAATATTGTTAAATGTTATTTCTCAGTTAAAATGCAAAGTCATAGGTTATAAGTTCGGTTAAATACTGTAAAGTGCTGTTCTTTTGCTAAATTGTGAAGTTGAAGGTGGAAGTTAAGGTTAAGGTAGAAGTTAAGTCCTGTTAAGTTTGAGCTCTGTAAGCTCTTGGGCCTGTATTTCTTTTATCCTTGCCCTCATTTCCTTGTGTCTTACACTCACACAGGGACAGTTCTTGGTTCATTTCTGGTTTGATTGCCTGGATTCTGTTTGGTTTTGTTGTTGCTTTGTTTCCTTGGTGTGCCTGAAGTGTCCAGTCAGGAGCAGAGTGACTCTTGCCAAGGAACTTTGTGGTGCTGTTACTCAATATTAAATCGGGTTTTTGCTGCTCCCTTGCCGGGGATTTTTTCAGCGCTCTCAAGCCCTCGTTGGTAACAGGGTGAAGGAGCCCTGGGCCAGGCTCTGGCCCTGGGAGACACGGGGACGCTGCCGGGGGGTCCCTGTCCCCTGTCCCGCCCCCCATGGCCCTGTGTCAGGCTCTGGGCTCGATCTCGTGGAACATCCTCTGGGGGAGGCTGCGGCGCCGGGGGCGGGGGGACCCGGGGGGACAGGGGACCCCGCTGTGCACGAGCAGCGTTGGACTTCTCTGGGGGAACTGGGGGGGGGGCTGGGGCAGAGTCACCTCCCCAGTGACCTCACACGGCCCCTGTGATGTCACACAGCCCCTGCGATGTCATACAACCTCCTGTGATGTCACACAGCCCCTGTGATGTCATACAACCTCCTGTGATGTCACACTGCCCCTGTGAGGTCACAGAGACAACTCTGAGATGTCACCCTGTGATGTCAGACAGCTGCTCTGTGATTTCACAGAAGACTCTGATATGTCACCCTGCAATGTCACTGTTTGTTCTTTGATGTGTTGGTACAAAGGCAAAGAGAATAAATGCTTCCAAACTACCATGAATCTCTACTATGTATGGCAAGAAGTAAATCATGTTTTGTTTAGCTGCAACTCACCATGGATAAAGCTGTGCATGGAAAGTAGCTCTCACTGCTAGACAATATTATATAGGCCTGGTGGAAAAGGTTATATTAATAGACCAGCAGGGCCTCTCCGAAAGGACACAGATAACCAGGAATAGAAAAAAGAGAAAAACAAAAAAGATGTATTGAACCACATGTTTTGCAGTTAGGGACTTCTCTGACTTCAACTCTTCGGACTGAATTGTTCCCCAGGAGCGTATAAAAGTGACTGTGTGAAGAAAACTTTTCCAAATATTCCTAAAAATTCAGGAGTACTCTGCTGCAAAATTTCAGGCACTTCAGGGCATTTTCACTTCAAGCTTCAAGCGTTTCTATGGAAATGCTTGAGAGACAGCACACTTCATATATCCAACATCTCTGTTTGCAAAAAGTTTTTATTTCAGATAGGGGTATAGGAAGGACATTCTTTAAATACAGAGGGTTAAATGCAAAGAATGACACATTTCAGGCAATTTGAGAAACTTATTTTCTTTTATTAATTTCTCAAACATAGATATTCAAGTATTATTTAAAAGCAGACAAGCAACTACAGTAGGGTATTTCTCTACACTAAGGGTAACTTTGCAGAATAGTTATACACTGACAAGACTAAAGGGCATCTGGAAGGAATGCTAAGAAACTAGTCTAATTAAAGCTACAGCTCATTAAATGAATACATTAAGTCCCTAACAGACTAGGTTGCTGTCTTCGAGATATTTCAAGCAACCTCCATCAACTTCACTGTTCTTCTGTGAGGATGTGCAGGTGGAGCCAGTTTCTGCCTCATAGACTTTGGCAACAGCACCGTCGTAACTGGAAGGTGAAGGGCAAGGCCACTCAGAGATGTGTCTGCACAATGAATCCATGTGCTGCAGCATCTTCCTTCCGCAGGAGCAGGAAAGCAGCTTCAGGATTGCCAGTGACAAATGCAACAATTACGCAGCGTTCACGTGGCTGCCATCGGGTGTGACCCCCCCAGCACAGCTCTGTGCAGGGAACTCCTCTCAGTGGCTGGAGAGCAGCGTCCGGAGGCGAAATCGCAGCCGACCATAAGCTTTCAGTGCCTCTAGGTGGGCAGCAGGATCTCGGGCCAGGTGCTCAAAGAGGTTGAGTGGCTGAAGCCTTCGCATTGCTGGCGGCAAGCTGATCTCTGCAGGAAGCCTCCCGTTGCCTAGCACAAAGTGGTCCAGGTGTTTCAAGTGCAGGCAGCAGCGCAGGTACGCCATGACGTCCCACAGCCGCTGTGCAAATTCCCTCCTGTGCCACCGGGACAGCGGGTACGGTGGTCAGCACGTGCATGACCACAGTCTTCCAGGTAGAGCTGGAAAAACCTGTGCCCCTCAGGATGCAGGTGAAGACCTGCAGGCATTTCAGGTGCAAGCTCTGGCACGGCATCTGCCTGGCGATGTGCTGCAAGAATTTTGCCTCTGCCACAGCATATGTCTCAGGCCACGCTGTGCTTGTGATTATGTCTGCCTCGGTGGGCTGACTGCTCACAAAGATGCTGGAGTTGCCTTTCTGGGCCTCTGTGGGATGGCTGACCACAAAGATGTCAGAGTCCCCTTGGCGCACCCCAAAGAGCATCTCCACCGTCAGGCTCTTCTTGCCTTTGCTCAGCTGGAATTGGCAGGACCGGCTGCAGGGCTGAAACACCAAGTGCCATGAGTATGACTGAGGCACGTGCAGCCACGAGCATCTCACCAACTGGTAGAACCAGCGGGAGGTTTTCTCCACATCCAGGTAGGAGCCGGTGCAGAGTGTCTCTAGGAGGCTGCGCTTCTGCTCCCGCCACAGCTCCTCCTGCGAGTGGTGCAGGAAGCACAACAGCTTCTTGCCCAGCCGCTCCCTCTCGCACAAGCACGCAAGCTCCACACGGACGCTGAAGGTCCTTGTTGCCATCTGCCCTGCACTGTTCAGCTCTAGGTGGAAGACGTGCCCTGGCGGGGGATTCAGTGGGACCAGCACGTGGTACACACCATCCCACCCACGGGGACTCCAGCCCTCAAAGGCACTGCCCACCCCGATGGCTTCTTGAGGCACCGGGTAGAAGCTATTGCTCATGCTGTCCACAAAGACACGCGTGAAGCTCTCCATCAGCTCAGCTACCACTGAGCAACCTCTCTCCAGGTCCTCCACAGGCCACTGTATGCCATCCACTAAAGGATGCCTTGCTCATTCCCAGCATCCTGAGTGTCTTCTCTGTCTTCGGGTCCACCATTGCCGCTCTCTTCCTTGCCACCATCACTGCCAACTTTTTCACTGGCAGCCACGTTACCTTGTTTGTCTTCTTTTCTATCCTTGTTCTTGTTTCCCTCCACGTTCACATCACCCTGTTCTTCAACCTTGTTTCTATCATTGCCATCTTCTTCTGTAACATCCTTATTTTCTTTCTCAGGTCCAGCAAAACCATTAAGGGCACTTTCATTCCCGCATTTACTGCTATCTTCCTGCTCAGTCACATCTCTGCTTCTCTGTTCACTGGCATCACTGCTTTCCTGCACCTTCACATCCATGTATTTTTCCTGTCCATCTATGTTGTCTTCACCTTCATTTATGTCATTGTTGTCGCCCACCTTTATAGTCACACTATTGTTTTTTTCTTCATTTCCATCTCCTTCTTCTTCCTTTCCAGTGTCCTTGTCTTGCTCCACCCGCACATCCTTGTGTTCTCCTTCATTTGCTTCATCTAGGTCTTCTTTATTTCCAACAACATGGCCAGGTTCTTCTTCATTTTCGTCACCACGACTGTCTCCTGGCACATCCCCATCACTCCGTCCCTCATCTTTCTTTAAATCATGTCCATTGTCTCTGTGAACATCGCTGTCTTCCTTCACCTTCACATCATCATTGCCTTCAATGGCATCATCACTGTCTCCTTCATCTACAGCCACAGGACTGCCTCCTCTGTCATTTTCAGTGCTGCTGTCATCTGCCTCCACAGTCACGTCAGTGTTTTCTCCACCTTCCTCTGGATCAGTGCTGTTTTCTTTCTGTTCTGTTCCTTTCTCATCTCCCAAGGTCTTGCAGGAGCTCTGGTCCTTGCTGCTGCTGCTGGTGTCACAGCTCCTTCTCCTGCAGCTAAACCACAGGCCCAAGAAGAGCAGGACGCCAGCAAGAACCCAGAACGGCCACTGCTGCAGGGCACCAAAGAGCACGGCTCCCCAGCCCTCGTCCTGCTGCTCCAGGGGCCCCCGCTCCAGCTCCTGCAGCAGCTGAGCCATCTCACGGTCCAGCAGCTCCTGACGCTCCTTCATTCGCTGGTGCGTGGCCTCATCCAGCCCATCCCCAGCCGGCTGGGGGTACTGGATCAGGCTTTGCACGAGCATGAAGAGCAGTGACAGTAAAGCCATGGTCTGCAGGAGGACACACAGAAGGGGTTCAGTGGGGCCGGAATGGAGACGGACAATGAGGGGCAGGAGCAGCAGGGATGTGGCGGCAGGAAGGAGAGGGCCCCCGGCAGCTGGCAAGGCCCGCACCGCTGCCCCAGCAAGCAGCCCGCCCTCAGCGAGGCGCTCCCGCCGGGGCTGGGCCCTGGATGCGGGGGCAGCCCCAGGTACCGGCGCTTCTCCCCCAGCCCTCCTCCAGCCCCCAGCCCCGTCTCCTCACTGCTGTGCACTCACCGCTTGCCCAGGCTCTACTGGGGCAGCGGCACCCGCTGGGGCCTTTTCTAGCTGCCCCCATTGTGACACGGCGCCTGCGATGTCCCAGAACCCAGAGCGCGGCACAGGCCAGCCCCGCCCGCCGTCCCCAGCCCGGTCAGGGAACTCATCGTGGCCCTGGGCACCCCGAGCCCCAACAGACACCAAGTGCAGATCCATCCCTCGGGAACCTGGGAACACCAGAGCTTCCCTTGACAGAGCAGGCACAAGCACCCTCACACACAACCCTTGTCAAATTCAAATCTGGGTGACATGACCCAGGGATGTTCTCAGTGTACAAGTGCAGGCTTTTATTTAATACCGGTGGGGGACATTTTTTATTAGTAGTATTTATACTTACTACTTTGGGGTAGGATGTCATGTAAGCTAATGCTCTGTTACAGATTTAGTGAGATTTCTTTCTTTCTGGAAGAAATCCAGGTTGCTTGGATGATGCACAGGAAGAGTTAATACCGTCCTAAAAAGGCCAAATAATTTAATTACAAAATGTTGATGCCTTCAATAACCTCTTAGCTCTCAAACTCTGTGGTTCAACACCGTGCAAAATTCTGGTATGGCCAGGATTTTGTTCAGAAAGTAGAATGTCTGTGTTTTCAAATTTGTGCAAAGATGTACCTCTGTCACTCCCACCATCTTCAGAATTGTCTCCCTTAAACAATGTTAGCCAATCTCTTTGACTGAGAAAGGAACTTCTGTCTGTTTCTGCCATCTCTTTGTGTATTTATCTCCAAAGGACTGTGAGTACAGGAGAGATTACACTCCTCGACCTTTCTTTGGGGAACTCATCTCTAAATGGAACTGCAGAAATGGGGAGGGAGGAAAGGGAAACAGGATGTGACTTGAGTACCTGCATCGTGACCACAGATGGCCACTGCTAGACAGACACTGACGTCAGGCTGATCACGCTCGCCCATTGGTGTGTAGCAGAATAATGTTGGGATGGCTAAAACTGCTCTTTAAATTGGGTTAGTGTGGGATGTTTCACTTAAATCTTCAGATTTTTTTTTTTCCAGCTGAAGCTTTTGCATGTCTTCCCTGCAGAATCTTGCACAACAGCACAACAGCATTGCTTCTTTGTTGGTTTTGGGTTTTTTTTTTTTAATCTGGTGTTGGCAGCTGCTGGCAAAGGGGTGATTTTAAATGGGCTGATGTGTTATAAGAGGCATAAAGAGGCACCTCATATCCTCTAGCACCTCTAGCACCTCATATCCTGCACTTACCATCTCAAGGGGGCTGGGAGTCTCTGGGATGACCAAGAATTACAACAGCACTTAGCAGTGACTGACTCTTGGCTTCTTTCAGAGGTAATTTCTCCCATTGCAATTGATTTTTTTTAATGTTTCTGCCCCTCCTTTCCCCCATTCATTCCAACTTCTTTAACTTGTGAAAGTGAAACACAGCTTGGCTTTCTTCTTGTGAAGATCTGCCAACACCCACATTAACCCACAAATACCTTCTTTCTAGCCAGTAATTTGGCAGGAGACCTTCTGTCTTCCTAGTGCATAGTTCCTTCTTGAGAGTAGAACTTGCACTGCAGTTCATAGTTCTACTTGAAACATTTTCAAATGTGTGCCTTGAGGTCAAAAGGGTTTTTTGGGTTTCCTGCGTGATTTGCCGTGGGATGTGAAAGGAAATCTGCCCTCAGATCCTTTTGGATCCTTTTGGCAGTTTCACTGAGGGTGTGCTTGAGTCACTCTGGTTCTGAGTGAGATCTAGTCCCTGGTGTGTGTGCAGTGCAGGCAGAGAGGATGGCCACTGGTGTTGGTGAATGATGGGAGAGCATCCCCACTGCCCCCTGCCCACCTGCTGCACCAGCACTGCTGCTGCTGGTGCCACAGGACAAAGGATACCGCCAGCCTTTGTGTAAGGAAATGCCACAGTGCCTTCCCAGAAGGTGAAGGTGGTGGAGCTGTCACTCTAGCAGGGTTAAGGCATGGCAGTTGCGTGGGATGGTATCTTCTGCTGCATTCCTGCTGAGATACCAGGCTTTCCTTGTGATTCTCCTCAGGTTGGTTGCTGTCTTGTTCAAGGCGGGGCTTGGAACTTGTCCTGCCTTTTAATCCACTTCAGCATCCCCCTAACTTTCTAAATTAATTGGAACTATTCACTTTGGAATAGAAAACCAGTATTTTAAGGTATGTGGGAGAAGTGCTTATTCTCAGCTCAGCCTCATCAGAAACAAAATGTTCCAGCATTCCCATCCATTATGTAAAGGGTGAACATGAGGGGAACAATGTAGAAGTTTTGACAAGAATTTTCCAGTTGATGGTATCCACTGCCCCTGAGCAGTGTTTGCCTAGGTGTGTCTTTAAGCAGAACGTGGGTCTGTCCACACAGCCACAGCTACCTGCAACCTGCTTTTGACACCACTCCTGTTCCCTCACACAGAAGATAAATTGTAGCCAGGGTGAGAGTTTTTTGCTAATTATAAAACATGAAATGATCTTAATCTACCTTCTCCCCAATGAACAAAGCAATTGATTTATCTTTAGAGTTGTACAGAACCTTTGCTAGCAATGGAGCCATTTGTATTAAATTCAGGCTTAGTTTTCCTATTCCATGAAGTCCCATCATTGTGTTGATTGTACTTTGAAGTCATAGCAGGTTTCCCTCTCCTGCTATGCACCTAAATTATTTCAGCCCCGACACACATCTCCTAAATTCTTGTTGAATTTTTTTCTGAACAAAAGGACTAAAAGTCGGTGTGTCTTAAATGAAAGACATGAGGCAGTTATGGTTCCCTTCATTTCCTCATATCTATCTGCTGCATCTAGAGAGCTATTGTCATGTGTGCACTACTGGGAAATAATAATAATACTAATAAAAATAATAATTC
>NW_027099951.1:0-56890 GCF_031753505.1 Anomalospiza imberbis
CAGCGGGAGATCGAGGCCGAGCTGGAGCGAGCAGCGACGGCCACGAGTGACGGGTGGGGACCCCAAACCCCCCTGAGCCCCAAAACCCCCCTGGATCCCCCAAAACCCCCCTGGAACCCCGAAACTCCCCTGGATCCCTCCCAAAACCCCCCTGAGCCCTGAAACCCCCCTGGATCCCCCCAAAACCCCCTGGAATCCCGAAACCCCCTCTGGAACCCCCCAAAAAAACCCTGGAGCCCCCCAAAACCCCCCTGGATCCCCCAAAACCCCCCTGGATCCCCGAAACCCCCCTGTATCCCCCCAAAACCCCCCTGAGCCCTGAAACCCCCCTGGATCCCCCCAAAACCCCCCTGGATCCCCCCAAAACCCCCCTGTAACCCCGAAACCCCTCTGGAACCCCCCAAAAAAACCCCTGGAGCCCCCAAAAACCCCCCTGGATCCCCCCAAAAACCCCCTGGAACCCCCCCTGGATCCCTCCAAAACCCCCTGGAACCCCAAAAACCCCCTCTGGAACCCCCCAAAAAAACCCTGGAGCCCCCCAAAACCCCCCTGGATCCCCCCAAAAACCCCCTGGAACCCCCTCAAAAGCCCCCTGGATAGCCCCAAAACCCCCTGGAACACCGAAACCCCCCTGGATCCCCCCCAAAACCCCCTGGAACCCCGAAACCCCCCTGAGCCCCAAAACCCCTGGAACCCCGAAACCCCCCTGGATCCCCCCCAAAAACCCCCCTGAGCCCCAAAACCCCCTGGATCCCCCCAAAACCCCTGGAACCCCGAAACCCCACTGGAACCCCCCAGAACCCCCTGGATCCCCCTAAAACCCCCCTGGGTCCCTGAAACCCCCTGGAACCCCCCAAAAACCCCCCTGAGCCCCAAAACCCCCCTGGATCCCCCCAAAACCCCCCTGGAACCCCCCAAAACCCCCCTCTGGATCCCCCCAAAACCCCCTGGAACCCCAAAACCCCTCTGGAACTCCCCAAAAAAACCCTGGAGCCCCCCAAAACCCCCCTGGAACCCCCCAAAAACCCCCTGGAACCCCCCCTGGATCCCTCCAAAACCCCCTGGAACCCCAAAACCCCCTCTGGAACCCCCCAAAAAAACCCTGGAGCCCCCCAAAACCCCCCTGGAACCCCCAAAACCCCCCAAATTTCCCCAATACTCCCCAACCCGACACCCCAAACCCCCCTGACACCCCAAATCCCCCAAACCCCCCCCCCGCCAAGCTCCCGGAGCCCCCCCAAATCTTTTGATCCCCGCAGGGCTCCGGGGGGGGTCCCGGGGGTCCCGGGGGTCCCGGGGGGCTCTGGCCGAGGCCGAGCGGGAGCGGGGCCGGCGCCGGGAGCGGCAGCGGCGCCTGCGGAGCTTCCTGGCTGCCAAGGAGAGACCCCGGCCCCGCCCGGGTACCCGCGGGCACCTGGGGGCAACTGGGGGCAACTGGGGGTGCTTGGGGGCAAGTGGGGGCACCTGGGGGGCAACTGGGGCAACTGGGAGTGCTTGGGGGCACCTGGGGGCCGACTGGGGGCCGACTGGGGGCAACTGAGGGTCTCTGGGGGGCAACTGGGGGTGCTTGGGGGCAAGTGGGGGCACCTGGGGGGTGTCTGGGGGCAACTGAGGGTCTCTGGGGGGCAACTGGGGGTGCTTGGGGTCAGCTGGGGGCACTTGGGGGCACCTGGGGGGTGTCTGGGGGCAACTGAGGGTCTCTGGGGGGCAACTGGGGGTGCTTGGGGGCAAGTGGGGGGCACCTGGGGGCTGACTGGGGGCATCTGGGGGTGCTTGGGGGGCAACTGGGGGTGCTTGGGGGCACCTGGGGGCCGACTGGGGGCAACTGAGGGTCTCTGGGGGGCAACTGGGGGTGCTTGGGGGCACCTGGGGGGGTGCCTGGGGGCAACTGAGGGTCTCTGGGGGGCAACTGGGGGTGCTTGGGGGCACCTGGGGGCCGACTGCGGGCAACTGAGGGTCTCTGGGGGGCAACTGGGGGTGCTTGGGGGCAAGTGGGGGCACCTGGGGGCCAACTGGGGGCAACTGAGGGTCTCTGGGGGGCAACTGGGGGTGCTTGGGGGCAAGTGGGGGCACCTGGGGGCTGACTGGGGGCATCTGGGGGTCTCTGGGGGGCAACTGGGGGTGCTTGGGGTCAAAGTGGGGGGCACTTGGGGGCACCTGTGGGGTGCCTGGGGGCAACTGAGGGTGCTTGGGGGGCAACTGGGGGTGCTTGGGGGCAACTGGGGGTACCTGGGGGGTGCCTGGAGGCATCTGGGGGTGCTTGGGGGCAACTGGGGGTGCTTGGGGGCAAGTGGGGGCACTTGGGGGCACCTGGGGGGTGCCTGGGGGCAACTGAGGGTCTCTGGGGGGCAACTGGGGGTGCTTAGGGGGCAAGTGGGGGGCACCTGGGGGCCGACTGGGGGGTGCCTGGGGGCAACTGAGGGTGCTTGGGGGGCAATTGGGGTGGGGTGCTTAGTGTGGGGCAAGTGGGGGCACCTGGGGGCCAACTGGGGGGGTGCCTGGGGGCAACTGAGGGTCTCTGGGGGCCAACTGGGGGTGCCTGGGGTCAAGTGGGGGCATCTTGGGTTGCTTGGGGGGCAACTGGGGGCAACTGGAGGCAACTGGGAGTATTTGGGGGTGCCTGGGGCATCTGGGGGCATTTTGGGGGCATCTTGGGTTGCTTGGTGGGCAACTGGGGGCATCTGGGGGTGCTTGGGGGCACTCTGGGGGCAACAGGGAGGCAACTGGGGGGGATTAGGGGGCAACTGGGGGTGCTTGGGGGGGCATCCTGGGGGGCACTTTGGGGGGACTTGGGGGCACCTGGGGGCAACTGGGGGGGGACTTGGGGGCACCTGGGGGCAACTAGGGGTGCTTGAGGGGCAACTGGGGGATGCTTGCGGCATTTGGGGGCATCCTGGGGGGCACCTGGGGGCAACTGGGGGTGCTTGGGGGGCAACTGGGGGGGGTCCCCAGAGCTCCCTGGCTGCCTTGGGGAGGATTTTGGGGGTCCCCAGGTGCCCCCAAGCCCTGGTTCACGGATGTCCCCCCCCCCCAGCACGGCCCCACCCGAAGCCCCGGGACCCCCCAGAAACGCCCGGGGACCCCCCTGAGGGGGTGGGGGAGGGGCTGGAGCCCCCCAAAAATGAGGAGGAGGAGGAGGAGGAGGAGGAGGAAGAGACCTGGATGGATGGTAAGGGGGGGCCTGGGGGGGGCTCTGAGGGGTCCCATGGTGATTTTGGGGGTTCAGGGGGGGCTCCCATTGTGATTTTTGGGGCTCCCATGTTGATTTTTGGGGGTTCAGGTGGGTCCCCATAGTGATTGTGGGGGTTCAGGGTGAGCTCCCATGGTGATTTTTGGGGTTCAGGGTGGGTTCCCATGGTGATTTTTGGGGCTCCCATGGTGATTCCTGGGGTTCAGGGAGATCCCATTTTGATTTTGGGGTTCAGGGGTTCCCCATGGTGATTTTTGGGGTTCAGGGTGGATTCCCATGGTAATTTTTGGGGCTCCTATGTTGATTTTTGGGGTTCAGGGGTTTCCATGGTGATTCCTGGGGTTCAGGGGGATCCCATTTTGATTTTGGGGGTTCAGGGGTTTCCCATGGTGATTTCTGGGGTTCAGGGTGGGTTCCCATGGTGATTCCTGGGTTCAGGGGGATCCCATTGTGATTTTGGGGTTCAGGGGTTTCCCATGGTGATTTCTGGGGTTCAGGGAGTTCCCATGCTGATTTTTGGGGTGCAGGGGAGGCCCAGACCTTCTCCCAGTTCCTGCTGCTGACGGAGCAGCACCGGCAGCTCCAGGAGCTGCAGCAGCAGGTGGAGCAGGTGGGACCCCAAAACCCCTCCAGCACCCCAAAACCTCTCCAGACACCCCAAAATCTCCTTGCATCCCAAATATCCCCCCCACCCCGTTCCCCCAATTTCACCCTTCAGGGACCCCAGTATCCCCCTGAGAGCCCCCAGAACCTCTCCAGACACCCCAAATCCCCTCCCAACACCCCAAAATCCCCCCAAACCCCCCAAAACTGCCTCCCATCACCCAAAAACCCTTCCCAGCACGCCAAATCCCCTCTCAACACCCCAAAACCCCCCCAAACCCCCCCAAAACCCTTCCCAACACCCTAAATCCCCCCAAATCCCCTCCCAACACCCCAAAACCCCCCCAAACCCCCCCAAAACCGCCTCCCAGCACCCCAAAACCCTGCCAAACCCCCCCAAAACCCTTCCCAACACCCTAAATCCCCCTCAGCACCCCAAAACCCTACCAAACCCCCCCAAAACCCTTCCCAACACCCTAAATCCCCACAAATCCCTTCCAACACCCCAAAACCCTGCCAATCCCCCCCAAAACCCTTCCTAACACCCCAAATCCCCTCCCAGCACCCCAAAACCCTGCCAAACCCCCCCAAAACCGCCTCCCAGCACCCCAAAACCCCGCCAAACCCCCCAAAATCCTTCCCAACACCCTAAATCCCCCAAATCCCCTCCCAGCACCCAAAACCCCACCAAAGCCCCCAAAACTGCCTCCCAGCCCAAAACCCTGCCAATCCCCCCCAAATCCCCTCCCAACACCCCAAAACCCCGCCAAACCACCCAAAAACCCTTGCCAACACCCTAAATCCCCCCAAATCCCCTCCCAACACCCCAAAACCCTGCCAATCCCCCCCAAAACTGCCTCCCAGCACCCCAAAACCCCGCCAAACCCCTCAAAACCTTGCCAACACCCTAAATCCCCCCAAATCCCCTCCCAACACCCCAAAACCCTGCCAAACCCCCCAAAACCCTTCCTAACACCCCAAATCCCCCCCAACACCCCAAAACCCTGCCAATCCCCCCCAGAACCGCCTCCCAGCACCCCAAAACCTGCCCAAAATCCCTCCAGCCAAAACCCCTCCAGAGCCTCCAAATCCCCCCCAAATCGCCCCCAAACCCCCTCCCCAGCTCCGGGCAGCGGTGGCTGCTGCCGAGACCCCCGAGGAGCCGGGGGGACCCCCGGGGGACCCCGAATTTGAGATCCGGGAGCTGCGGGAGCAGGAACGGCAGGGGAGGGAACAGCTGGAGCAGCTGCGGGCGGGTACGGGGGGGAACCCCCACCTGGGGGAGACTGGGGGTCCGGGGGGGCGATTTGGGGTCTGGGGGTGGAATTTGGGGTCCTGGAGGGGGAAATTTGGGGTCTGGGAGGGGAAATTTGGGGTCTGGGAGGGGGGATTTGGGGTCTTGGAGGGGAAATTTGGGGTCTGGGGGTGGAATTTGGCGTCCTGGAGGGGAAATCTGGGGTCTGGGAGGGGGGGATTTGGGGTCCTGGAGGGGGAATTTGGGGTCTGGGGGTGGAATTTGGGGTCCTGGAGGGGAAATTTGGGGTCTGGGAGGGGGGATTTGGGGTCATGGAGGGGTAATTTGGGGTCCCGGGGGGGAATTTGGGGTCCTGGAGGGGAAATTTTGGGTCTGGGGGTGGAATTTGGGGTCCTAGAGGGGGAATTTGGGGTCTGGGGGTGGAATTTGGGGTCCTGGAGGGGAAATTTGGGGTCTGGGAGGGGAAATTTGGGGGGTCCTGGGGGGGAATTTGGAGTCTGGGGTGGAATTTGGGGTCTGGAAGGGGAATTTGGGGTCTGTGGGGGGCAATTTGGGTTCCTGGAGGGGGAATTTGGGGTCCTAGGGGGCGATTTGGGGCTGAGGGGGGGGGGGCAATTTCGGGTCTGGAGGAGGAGTTTGGGGACCTGCAGGGGCATTTGGGGGTTTATGGGGAGTTTTTTGGGGGTCTGGGGGAGCAATTTGGGATCCTAGAGGGGGAAATTTGGGGTCTGGGGGGCGATTTGGGGTCCTGAGGGGCAATTTATGGGTCTGGGGGTGGAATTTGGGGTCCTGGGGGGGCAATTTGGGGTCTCTGGGGGCAATTTGGGGTCCTGGAGGGGGGAATTTGGGGGTCTGGGGTGGAATTTGAGGCTGGGGGGGGGCAATTTGGGCTCTGGGGGTTGATTTTGGGGTCCTGAGGGGTATTAGGGGGGTTATGGGGGTTTTTTGGGTCCTGAGGGGGCAATTTTGGGTCTGGGGGTTGAGTTTTGGGGTCCTGAGGGGTATTAGGGGGGTTATGGGGGTTTTTTTGGGTCCTGAGGGGGCAATTTTGGGTCTGGGGGGCTTTTTTTTGGGCTCCCGAAGGGCAGTTAAGGCTCCGGGGGGGTGGAATTTAGGGTCTGGGGGGACAATTTGGGGCTTGCGGGGGCAGGGGGTGGGGGGCCCATTTTGGGTCTGGGGGTGTAATTTGGGCTCGGGGTGGTTTTTTTTTGGGCTCCTGAGGGACAGTTAGGGCTCCGGGGAGTGGAATTTGGGGTCTGGGGGTGGAATTTGGGGTTCTGGGGGGGCAATTTTGGGGTCCTGGGAGGGGCAATTTGGGGTCCTGGGGTGTAATGTGGGGGGGACACGCAGGTTTTTGGGGTCCGCCCTGATTTTGGGGGGAGGTCTCACGGGTGTGTCTTCCCCCCCCCCCCCCCAGGGCTGGGGGAGCTGCTGGCCCAGCTGGAGGAGGGGCAGGGGGACCCCGACCCCCCTGGGGACCCCCCCCCCCCGGCGGGACCCCCCCGGGGACGGGGACCCCCTGTGGGAGCAGCTGCGGCGCCTGGAGGCCGGGGTGACCCGGCTGCTGCTTGGGGAGGGGGCAGCCCCAGCACCGGTGAGGGCAACTGGGAGCACTGGGAGCACTGGGAGGGACTGGGAGTACTGGGAGTAACTAACTGGGAGTACTGGGAGGGACTGGGAGCAACTGGGAGTACTGGGAGGGACTAACTGGGAGGGACTGGGAGAAACTGGGAGCACTGGGAGCACTGGGAGCACTGGGAGGGACTGGGAGTACTGGGAGTAACTAACTGGGAGTACTGGGAGGGACTGGGAGCAACTGGGAGTACTGGGAGCAACTGGGAGTACTGGGAGTACTGGGAGCAACTGGGAGTACTGGGAGGGACTAACTGGGAGTACTGGGAGCAACTGGGAGTACTGGGAGTACTGGGAGGGACTGGGAGTACTGGGAGTAACTAACTGGGAGCACTGGGAGGGACTGGGAGTACTGGAGTAACTAACTGGGAGTACTGGGAGGGACTGGGAGTACTGGGAGCAACTGGGAGTACTGGGAGTACTGGGAGTACTGGGAGCAACTTGGGAGTACTGGGAGTACTGGGAGTACTGGGAGTAACTAACTGGGAATACTGGGAGGGACTGGGAGGGACTGGGAGTACTGGGAGGGACTAACTGGGAGGGACTGGGAGGAACTGGGAGCACTGGGAGCACTGGGAGGGACTGGGAGTACTGGGAGTAACTAACTGGGAGTACTGGGAGTAACTGAGAGGAACTGGGAGTACTGGGAGCAACTGGGAGTACTGGGAGGGACTGGGAGCAACTGGGAGTACTGGGAGCAACTGGGAGTACTGGGAGTACTGGGAGGGACTGGGAGTACTGGGAGTAACTAACTGGGAGGACTGGGAGCAACTGGGAGCACTGGGAGGACTGGGAGGGACTGGGAGTACTGGGAGTAACTAACTGGGAGGACTGGGAGGGACTGGGAGCAACTGGGAGTACTGGGAGTACTGGGAGTAACTAACTGGGAGTACTGGGAGCAACTGGGAGTACTGGGAGGGACTAACTGGGAGTACTGGGAGCAACTGGGAGTACTGGGAGGCACTAACTGGGAGTACTGAGAGTAACTAACTGGGAGTACTGGGAGGGACTGGGAGCAACTGGGAGTACTGGGAGTAACTAACTGGGAGTACTGGGAGCAACTTGGAGGTACTGGGAGAAACTAACTGGGAATACTGGGAGTAACTAACTGGGAATACTGGGAGTACTGGGAGCGACTGGGAGTACTGGGAGTAACTAACTGTGAGTACTGGGAGGGACTGGGAGCAACTGGGAGTACTGGGAGGTACTAACTGGGAGTACTGGGAGCAACTGGGAGTACTGGGAGCAACTGGGAGTACTGGGAGTACTGGGAGTAACTAACTGGGAATACTGGGAGGGACTAACTGAGAGTGACTGGGAGGGACTGGGAGCAACTGGGAGTACTGGAGGGACTAACTGGGAATACTGGGAGTACTGGGAGGGACTAACTGGGAGCAACTTGGAGGAACTGGGGGGAAGTGGGAAGAACTGGGAGGAACCAAGGGGAACTGGGAGTACTGGGAGGAACTGGGAGGAACCTGGGGTAACTGGCAGTACTGGGAGGCACTGGGAGTTACTGGGAGGAACTGGGAGTAACTGGGAGTACTGGGAGGGACTGGGAGTAACTGGGAGTACTGGGAGGAACTGGGAGGGACTGGGAGTAACTGGGAGGGACTGGGAGTAACTGGGAGAGTACTGGGAGGGACTGGGAGTAATTGAGAGGAACTGGGAGGGACTGGGAGGAACTAACTAGGAGTACTCAGAGTACTGGGAGGAACTGGGGGTAACTGGGAGGAACTGGGGAGTCTGGGGGGAGTAACTGGGGGTTCTGGGGGAGGGGTCCTCATTGCCCCCCACCCTCCCAGGTCCTGGCAGGGAACGAGGCCGTTTGGAGTCGCCCCCCCCCCTCCCCCGCCCCCCCAGCCCCAGGTGAGCCCCCCGGGACCCCCCCGCCGCCCCCCCCCGGCAGTGATGGGAGGGGGGGGCTCCCCTCCCCCCGTCACAGCACCCAGGGGTGACCCCCACATCCCCTCCCCCCCCCCAGGGAGGACCCCGCGGTGGGGGAGGAGGAGGAGGAGGAAGAGGAGAGACCCCTGAGCCCCCGGGAGCTGCGGGAGAGGGTCCTGCGAGAGGTGGGGGGCAGGGCGGGGGTCCTGGCACCCGAGGGGGGTCCTGGCACCCATTGAGGGGGGTCCTGGCACCCGTGGGGGGTCCTGGCACCCTTGGGGGAGTCCTGGGACATGGGTGGGGGTCCTGGCACCCCATTGAGGCGTGTCCTGGCACCCGTGGGGGGGTCCCTGGCACCCATTGGGGGGGGTCCTGGCACCCATTGGGGGGGGTCCTGGGACATGGGTGGGGGGTCCCAAAGCCATGGGTGGGGGTCTCAGGGCCATAGGTGGTGTCCTGAGACATGGGTGGGGTCCCAGATCTATGGTGGGTAGGGGTCCCAACGACATGGGTGGGGTCCCAGATCTATAGGTGGGGGTCCCAGGACTATGGGGAGGGTCCTGGTGCCATGGGTGGGGTCCCAGATCTATGGGTGGGGGTCCCAGGGCCATGGGTGGGGGTCCCAGATCTATGGGTGGGGGTCCCAGGGCCATGGGTGGGGTCCCAGATCTATGGGTGGGGGTCCCAGGGCCATGGGTGGGGGTCCCAGATCTATGGGTGGGGGTCCCAGGGCCATGGGTGGGGGTCCCAGATCTATGGGTGGGGTCCCGGTGCCATGGGAGGGGTCCCACAGCCATGGGTGGGGGGTCGCAGGGCCATGGGGGGGGGGGGTCCCGATGCCATGGGTGGGGTCCGGGACACCTGGGCCCCCCCCCCTAAGCCCCCTCCTCCCACAGGTGCTGAGCCGCGAGGGACCCCTCCCCACCCCCCGGCTGAATTTGGGGGGTCCCCGCGACCCCCCCGAGCCCTGAGCCCCCCCCCCCCTCCCCCACCGGACGTCGGGGTCCCCCCCACCCACCCACCCCCGTTCCTGTCCTCCCCCACCCCGTTCCCATGGAAACCAAGTCAATATTTGGGGCGGTCGCGGTCGCGTTGCCCCCGCAACGGCCAAACTTCCCAAAACAGCCCGAAACGGCCCAAAACGAGCGGGGGGGGGGAGGGGGACGTGGGGGGGAGGGGGGGGGGGGCGCCGCCCTTTGTCCCCCGTGTCACCCCCCCCACGGGCTGGGGACACACGTGGGTGCCCCTCCCCCCTTCTGGGGACACCCCGGGGACCCCCCAGAGCCCCCCCCCCACCCCCCCCCCGTGGTGGTGATGCCCTGACGTCATTCCCCGGGACCCCCTGACGTCACACCGCTCTGGCCACGCCCCGGTGGGCACCGCCCGGAGTGACACGACTGGGACCGGCCCGGCGGAGGGACCCGAACCCGCCCGAGGGGACCCGAACCGGGAGGAGCCGAACCGCTCCGGAAACACCCGAACCGGCAGCGTCCCGCGCGAAGGGACCCGAACCCGCCCGAGGGGACCCGAACCGGGAGGAGCCGAACCGCTCCGGAAACACCCGAACCGGCAGCGTCCCGCGCGAAGGGACCCGAACCCGCCCGAGGGGACCCGAACCGGGAGGAGCCGAACCGCTCCGGAGACACCCGAACTTGGGCTCGAAGCGGGACACGAACACTCCCGGAGGGATCCGAACCCGCCCGGGGGGGCCCGAACGTGGACCCGAAGCTGTCCGGAGGGCCCCGAACCTGCCCGAGGGGACTCGGACCCGCCTGAGGGCACCCGAACCGGCCTGAGGGAACCGAACCCGCCTGAGGGACCCGACCCGGCAGGAGCCGACCCGGGAGGAGCCGAACCGCTCCAGAGAGACCCGAACCGTCCCGAAACACCCGAACCGGCAGCGTCCCGCGCGAAGAGACCCGAACCCGCCCTCAAGGGACCCGAGTCGGGACCGTCCCGTCCGTAAGGACCCGAACCGAACCCCCCAAAACTCCTCCGGAACAACCCGGACCCACTCGGGTGAGTGCCGGGACCCACCCTGGGCTCTCGGGGGGAAGGGGAGGTGACACAACGTGGGGGATCCTGGGGTGCCCCCTCCCCCGGACCCTTGGGGTCTCCTCTGCCCCTCGGGGGTCTCCCCAGGACCCTTGGGACCCCCCCCCCCCCATCACCCACAGGATGCAGCCAGCGCCCGGGGGGGGCGGGGCGACCCCAGGATGAGGGGGGGGGGGGAAGGAAGGAGATTCTCCAAGGCCTTATATGGGCACAGCCCTGAGCGCCCCCACCCCCCGCATGCCCGGGACCCCCCGGACCCCCGGGGTGAACCCCAGGATTCCCGGGATCCCCCCAGTGCAGGGAATCTCCCCCCACCAAGTCCCAACTTCCTTCACTCCTTCCAGCCCCCCCAAAGCTCCTTGGCTGCCTGAAAAGACCCCCCCCCCCACCCTGTCCAGCCCCCTCCCCGCAGGCCCCCCGTACCCCCAATATCCCCCGGTCCTTAATTGCACCCCCAGCCTCCCAGTACCCCCCAGTCTCCCCAGTCCTCCACACCCCAAATCCCACTGATGCGCCCCAATTCCGCCCCCCCCGGTAACCCCAGTACCCCCCTGAGCCCCTCATCTCTCCTCAGCCCCTGTGATTCCCCTATTTCCTCACGGTGTGTGCAGACCCCCAGCCCCTCAACACCCTCAGGGTGTAAACCTGAGGGTAAAAATTCACCCCGGACCCCATTAAAAAATAAATTACAAAAAAAAAACCAAAACCAACCCAAAAATACTTTAAAATTTACCCCCAACCCCATTAACCCCCACTATCCCTGGTACCCCGCCCAGCCTCAATACCCCCAACCCCCCATGTCCCCCAATACCCACCCAGCACCCCAACGCCCCCCAAGACCCCCCGATGCCCCAACGCCCCCAACAGCCCTGACCCCCATCTCTCCACAGCCCCCAGGATGCCCGCTCCGTGCCGCCCCCCGTCCCCTCTGCGCTGCGTCCAGGCCCTCAGCGCCCTCCTGGCGCTGGCACTGGCCGCGGCCCCCGGCTACTGGAACCCGGGCGAGGGCGACGGCTGCTTGTCCGCCTGGGCCTTGTCCTTCGTCTTCACCCTCCTCCTCCTCCTCAACGACGCCTTCCGCCGCCCGCCGCCCCGCCGCGACCTCCCGCTGGCGCTGGCCACCGCCGCCGGCATGGCTTGTGCCACCGCCACCATCCTGTGGCCGCTGGGTCACCTCCGGGGACACGAGGGCGGCCAAGGCCGCCCCCGCGCCCTCCGCGCCGCCGCCACGGCCGCTTCGGCCATCGCCACGCTGGCCTATGCCGCCGAGGTGACCCGCGACCGGGCGCGACCCGGCGAGGCCGCCCCGTACCTGGCCACCCCCTCGGGGCTGCTCAAGGTGGCCGAAGCCTTCCTCGCCCTCCTCCTCCTCGGGCTGTCGGCCGAACTGGGCGCGGCGTCGGGACCCGCGGCCTTGCGCTGGTGCCTGGGCATCTTCTGCGTGTCCTTCGTGCTGGGGGTGCTGCTGGTCGGGGGGTGCCTGCTGGGCTGGGGGTGGTGCGGCTGGATGCGGGACCCCGAGGGGCTGCGCTGGGGGCTGGGGGTCTACGCGGGGCTGGGCGTGGTGGCCTACGGGGCGGCCACGGTGCTGTGGGCGCTCTACAGCTTCTCGGACGACATGGGGGGCCAGTCACGGAGACCCTACGGTTGCCCCGCTACGTGCCCCTGGGACAGGAAGGTGCTGGTGGCCGTGCTCAGCGGCCTCAATTTGGTGGCGTTCGGGGTGGATTTGGGGCAGACGGGCAGGTTGGTGCTGTTGAGGGCCTGAGGGGGCTCTCCAGGGTGAGTGGGGCGGGGGGGGATCCTGGGGGGAGTCAGAACCTTAAAGGGGGTCTGGGGTCTCCCACAGGTTGGGATCAGGGCCTTTATGGGGGTCTGGGTTGATTCCTGGGGTGGGATCAGGCTCCCAAAGGGGTCTTGGATCCTCTATGAGACAGGATTGGGATCCTAAGAGGGGTCTGGGGTCTCCTTCTGGCAGGTATTTGGATCCTAGTGGGGGTCTGGGTGGCCCCCTGAGGGGGTATGGGACCCTAAGTGGGGTCTGGGGTCCTCTCCTGGGGTGGGATCAGGCTCCTGATTGGAATCCTGGACCCTCTCTAGGGCAGGATTGAGCCCCTAATGGTGATCTGGGGGTCACCCCGGGGTGGGATCCAGCCTCTCTGGGGGTCTGGGGTCCTCTCCTGGGGTGGGATCAGGCTCCTAATGGGAATCCTGGACCTTCTGTAGGGGAGGATTGAGCCCCTAATGATGGTCTGGGGGTCACCCCAGGGTGGGATCCAGCCTCTCTGGGGGTCTGGGGTCCCCTCCTGGGGTGTGATCAGGCTCCTGATTGGAATCCTGGACCCTCTCTAGGGCAGGATTGAGCCCCTAATGATGGTCTGGGGGTCACCCCGGGGTGGGATCCAGCCTCTCTGGGGGTCTGGGGTCCTCTCCTGGGGTGGGATCAGGCTCCTAATGGGAATCCTGGACCCTCTCTAGGGCAGGATTGAGCCCCTAATGATGATCTGGGGGTCACCCCGGGGTGGGACCGGGATGCTAATGGAGGTCTGGGGTCTCCCCTTGGGGTGAGATCAAGCCCCTAATGCGAGTCCTGGATCCTTTCTGGGGCAGAATCTGGCCCTTATCAGGGTCAGGGTCCCCTCTGGGGAGATAATGGGACCCTGATGGGGACCCTGCTTCCGCTGTGGGGTGGGATTCAGCCCTTGACAGTGGTCTGGGGTCCCCTCCAGGGTGGGATTCTGGATCCTCTCTGGGGCAGGATCTGGTGCTTATTGGGGTCTGGGATCCAGTGCCTGGGGGATCCTTCCTGGAGGGAAGTTGGGATCATAAGGGGGTCTTGGGGAGGGGGACACCGCTGAGGCCTTAATTTGGGGGTGGGTGAGGATGTGTTGTCATTAAAGGGACATTTCTGCTTCTTAATGAGCTGCTGTGAGTGTCTGTGATGGGGCATGAGGAGAGCAAAAGTGAGGAAAAAGTGTGGGAAACGTGAGGGGGAAAATGATGGGCAACATGAGGGGGGAAAAGGGGAGGGATGGGGAAAAGAGAAAACGGAGAAAAAACGTGATGGGGACAAGTGTGGGAGGTCTGAGGGGAAAAAGGGTGAGAAAACAAAGGAAAAAAGCAGGAAGTGTGAGAGGAAAAAGGGCAGAAAATGTGAGGGGAGAAAAGGGCGGGAAACGTGAGGGGAGAAAAGGGCGGGAAACGTGAGGGGAGAAAAGGGCGGGAAACGTGAGGGGAGAAATAAAGGAAACGTGAGGGGAAAAGAGTGGGAAATGGGAGGGGGAAAATGGTGGGAAATGTGAGGGGGAGAAAGCAAAGAAATGTGAAGGGAAGTGTGAGGGGAGAAAAGGGCAGGAAATATGAGGGGAGAAAAAGGGTGGGAAACGTGAGGGGAGAAGAAGGGCCCACAATGTGAGGGGGGAAAAAACGGGGGAAACGTCATGGAGCAAAAAAAAAGGAAATGTGAGGGGAAGAGAGTGGGAAACGAGAGGGGGGAAATTGCAGGAAATGTGAGGGGGAAAAGGGGAAGAAATATGAAGGGAAAAGGGTAGGAAACATGGGGGGAGAAAAGGGCAGGAAATGTGAAGGGGGAAAAGGGGAAGAAATATGAAGGGAAAGGGGTGGGAAATGTGAAGGGGGGGTAAGGGTGGGAAACGTGAGGGGGGCAAAATAAAGGAAATGTGAGGGGAAAAGAGCAGGAAACGGGAGGAGAAAAATGGTGGGAAATGTGAAGGGAAACGTGAGGGGTGAAAAGGGTGGGAAATGTGAGGAGGAAAAGGGGAAGAAATATGAAGGGAAAGGGGTGGGAAATGTGAGGGGCGAAAGGATGGAAAACGTGAGGGGAGAAAAAGGGCCCAAAACATGAGGGGGGAAAAAAGGGGGGAAACGCAAAAAAAAAGGAAATGTGAGGGGAAAAGAGTGGGAAACGAGAGGGGGGAAATTGCAGGAAATGTGAAGGGGGAAAAGGGGAAGAAACATGAGGGGAAAGGGGTGGGAAATGTGAAGGGAGAAAGGGTGGGAAACGTGAGGGGCGAAAGGATGGAAAACGTGAGGGGAGAAAAAGGGCCCAAATCATGAGGGGGAAAAAAACGGGGGAAACGTGATGGGGGCAAAAGAAAAAGGAAATGTGAGGGGAAAAAAGTGGGAAACGAGAGGGGGAAAAATGGCAGGAAATGTGAGGGGAGAAAATGAAGAGAAACGTGAGGGGAGAAAAGGCAAGAACCACGAGGGGATACAGAGCCAGGAAACACGAAGGGAAAAGAGAAGAAAACGTGAGGGGAGAAAGGTAGGAAATGTGCTCCCCGATTCCTGAGGTGCCCCCTCCCCAGAATGAAGCACAGACTCTGGAGGATTGCTCAGATTCTTTATTTTTGGGGGGCTCGTGGCGCCTTTGTCACCCACACGCTCTTCTTTCCTCACCACCATGGGCTTCTGGCTGAGCAGGATGGTGCTGGCCTGGAGGTGGCAAAGATGGGGGTCAGCACCCCAAAAGTAAGGGGGAACCCCTCAAACGTGGCCTCAAAATCCACCCCGCCAATTAAACATCCCCCGTTAAATACCCCCTAATTAAAGACTTCCTAATTAAACCTCCCGAATTAAAGATCCCCCAAATACAGCCTCAAAGATCACCAGTTAACTCTCAATTAAAGATCTCCTTAATTAACACCCCTAATTAAACGCCAAATTTAACATCTCCATTTAACCCCCCCCCAATTAAAGCCCCCCAATTAAAGCCCCCCAATTAAAACACCCCAACTAAACCCAAGTAAAAACCTTCTATTTAACCCCCCCAAGACCACTCAGTTAATGCCCCCAATTAATCCTCCCAATTAATACACCCCAATTTAACTTCCCAATCAAACCCCCCAATTAAAGCTTCTCTAATTAATACTCCCCCAATTAAGCCCCCCCCCTCACCATTTTTTGTCACCATCACTGGGGCACTGTGGAGGGAGAGACACGCGTTGAGGGGGGCTTCAGTTGCCCCCCAAACCCACAATGCCCCCACCCCAATATCAGGAAACCCTCCCAAGGTACCCCAAAAAAATTGGGGAGCCCCTCAAATTTGTGAGGTGCTCCCCCAGATTTTGGGGTGCCCCTTCTCGCCCCCGTTATTCCTTCACCCAGCACCTCCCTCAGGTATCCACAACCATCGCCCAGGTATTCACCACCTCCCCCACAATTTTGGGAACCCCCTCCCCGATTTTGGGGATCCTTCCCCGATTTTGGGGACCGCCAGGATTTTGGGGAGCCCCCCAAATCTGTGAGGTGCTCCCCCAGATTTTGGGGTGCCCCTTCTTTCCCCCGTTATTCCTTCACCCAGCACCTCCCTCAGGTATCCACAACCCTCACCCAGGTATTCACCACCTCCCCCACAATTTTGGGAACACGTCCCCGATTTTGGGGATCCTTCCCCGATTTTGGGGATCCCCAGGATTTTGGGGAGCCCCCCAAATCTGTGAGGAGCCTCCCCAGATTTTGGGGTGTCCCTTCTCCCCCCTGTTATTCCTTCACCCAGCACCTCCCTCAGGTATCCACAACCCTCGCCCAGGTATTCACCACCTCCCCCACAATTTTGGGAACCCCCTCCGCGATTTTGGGGACCCCCAGGATTTTGGGGAGCCCCCCAAATCTGTGAGGAGCTCCCCCAGATTTTGGGGTGCCCCTTCTTTCCCCCGTTATTCCTTCACCCAGCACCTCCCTCAGGTATCCACAACCCTCGCCCAGGTATTCACCACCTCCCCCACAATTTTGGGAACCCGTCCCCGATTTTGGGGATCCTTCCCCGATTTTGGGGACCCCCAGGATTTTGGGGAGCCCCTCAAATCTGTGAGGAGCTCCCCCAGATTTTGGGGTGCCCCTTCTCCCCTCCATTATTCCTTCACCCAGCACCTCCCCCAGGTATCCACAACCCTCGCCCAGGTATTCACCACCTCCCCCACAATTTTGGGAACCCCTCCCCGATTTTGGGGACCCCCAGGATTTTGGGGAGCCCCCCAAATCTATGAGGAGCTCCCCCAGATTTTGGGGTGCCCCTTCTCCCCCCCGTTATTCCTTCACCCAGCACCTCCCCCAGGTATCCACAACCCTCCCCCAGGTACCACAAACCTCGCCCAGGTATTTAGGACCTCCCCCCAGATTTTGGGGATCTCCTCTGATTTTGGGGATCCCCCCCCCAGATTTTGGGGACCCCCTCACCCCGAATCTCGAGCCGACACTCGGTCAGGGCCTCGCCCAGCTCGTTGACAGCCCTGCAGGTGTAGGTGCCACCATCGAAGGGTCCCGGCTTGCGGATGAGGAGGGTCAGGACCCCCTGGCTGTGCCTGGCCAGGAATTTGGGGTCCTCCCCGATGGCCACCTGGTTCTTCAGCCACACCACCTTGGGCTGGGAGGGGCACAGCTGGTCAAGGTGAGTCCCAAAATGCACCCCAAAAATGCCCCAAGGCACCCCAAAAACACCCAGACCTGGGGATGGACTCACAGCCCCATTGGGACACCCCAAAAACCCTTCCTCAGGTGAACCCCACACATGGATCTTCAGGCTGGGAGGGGCACAGCTGGTCAGCTGAGTCACAAAATGCACCCCAAAAATAGCCCAAAACCGTCCCAGGACCCCAAATCTCCTCCCAAACCCTCCTAATTTTGGGGTGAACAGGCTCAGGGGGACCCCAAACCCTCCCAGGACCCCAAATCTCCACCCAGTCCCCCTAATTTTGGGGTGAACAGGCTCAGGGGGACCCCAAAACCCCATCGAGACCCCAAATCTCCACCCAAGCTCCCCCACTTTTGGGGTGAACAGGCTCAGGGGGACCCCAAAACCCCATCGAGACCCCAAATCTCCACCCAAGCTCCCCCACTTTTGGGGTGAACAGGCTCAGGGGGACCCCAAAACTCACCAAGAACCCCAAATCTCCTCCCAAATCCCCCTAATTTTGGGGTGAACAGGCTCAGGGGGACCCCAAAACCCCCTCAGGATCCCCCCCAAACTGACCCCCAAGACCCCCATAATTATCCCCACTCATCCAATTGAGAGCAGAGGGATGAATTGGAGACCCCAAACACCTTCAG
The DNA here is from genome assembly GCF_031753505.1 of Anomalospiza imberbis. Taxonomy (NCBI): domain Eukaryota; kingdom Metazoa; phylum Chordata; class Aves; order Passeriformes; family Viduidae; genus Anomalospiza; species Anomalospiza imberbis. The sequence continues at coordinate 17,691 of NW_027099951.1, forward strand.
GACCCCCAAATCTCCACCCAGGACTGCAAATCTCCACCCAAACCCCCCTAATTTTGGGGTGAACAGAGTCAGGGGGACCCCAAATCCCCCCGAGGACCCCCCCCCAAACCTTGGGGTGCCCCCTGACTGCACAGTTGAGGGCGGTGGAGTATCCGGCCACGGCGCTGCGATCCACCAGCGGGGTCAGGAACTGGGGGGCCGAGCGGAAATCGTGCTCCTGGTACTGGGGGGGCTTCAGCCGCAGCTCTGGGGGGGTCCCAGCAGGAGTTAGGGGGACCCCAAAATTCTTGGGGGGGTGATAATTGCATGTGGTTCCACCCCCAACCCCAAAAAAGGGTGGGTGAAATCAGGGTGAGACCCCAATGTCTGGGTGACCCCCTAAAAACCCTTTAAAATCTTCACGATATTCCTTGTTAAACACCCCAAAATTGATGCCTTCCAATTAAAGATACACCAATTCATTAAAAATCCCAATTAAGAGCTCAATCAACCCCGTGATTTTGGGGTTGGGGCTTTGGGGATGCTGGAAGTGGTTTTGGGGATCACGGAGATCTCCCTGAACGTATAGAAACTGCACCAAATCCCTTCAAATCTACCCCAAAACCACCTGAAACCCTCCCAAAACCACCTCAACACCCTCCAAATCCCTTCAAATCCCCCCAAAAACACCTCAAAACCACCTCAAGCCCCCCAAAAAAACCTCAAACCTCCCCAAATCCATTCAAATCTCCCAAAATCACCTCAAAACCACCTCAAACCCCCCCAAAAAGACATCAACCCCCCCCCAAACCACCTCAAACCCCCTAAATCCCTTCAATCTCCCCCAAAACCATCTCAAAACCACCTCAAACCCCCCCATAACCACCTCAACCCCCTCCCCAAATCACCTCAAACCTCCCCAAATCCCTTCAAACGCCCCCAAAACCCCACGAATTTTGGGGTACCCGCTTTGAGGATGCTTTGAGTGGTTTGGGGACCACGGGGCTCATCCTGAACCCAGAGAAACCGCCCCAAATCCCTTCAATCTCCCCCCAAACCACCTCAAACCCCCCAAAATCCCTTCAATCTCCCCCAAAATCACCACAAACCCCCCAAAATCCCTTCAATCTCCCCCAAAACCACCTCAAACCCCCCAAAACCACCTCAAACCCCCCAAAATCCCTTCAATCTCCCCCAAAACCACCTCAAACCCCCCAAAACCACCTCAAACCCCCCAAAATCCCTTCAATCTCCCCCAAAACCACCTCAAACCCCCCAAAACCACCTCAAACCCCCTAAAATCCCTTCAATCTCCCCCAAAACCACCTCAAACCCCCCAAAACCACCTCAAACCCCCGAAAATCCCTTCAATCTCCCCCAAAACCACCTCAAACCCCCCAAAACCACCTCAAACCCCCCAAAATCCCTTCACTCTCCCCCAAAACCATCTCAAAACCACCTCGAACCCCCCCAAACCACCTCAAACCCCCCAAAACCACCTCACCACCCCCCAAATCCATCTCAACCATCCCCAAAGCCTTTCAATATCTCCCAAAACCATCTCAAATCTCCCCAAAAAACATCTGAAACTCCCCCAAAACAACCTCAAACACCCCCCCACCCCGAACCACCTCGATCCCCCCCGAAACCCCCCGAATTTTGGGGTACCCGCTTTGGGGATGACGGCCGTGTTGGAGGACAGCCCGGGTTTCTCGCTGAGCCCGCACAGGTTCTCGCTGAACACCTTGAACAGGTACTCGTTGCCCATCACCAGCTCCGAGGCCGTGCAGCGCAGGGGCCGGTTGTGCTCGTACACCGTGAACCACTCCTGCGGGGGGTTTGGGGGGTCGTCAGGGGGGGTTTGGGGGGCTCATGAGGGGGTTTTGGTGGGGTTTGGGGGGTCCTGAGGGGGTTTGGAGTGGTTCTGTGGAAGATTTTGGGAGCTGAGGGGGTTTTTGGGGGCTCATGAGGGGGTTTGGAGGTGTTTGAGGGGGTTTTGGGGGGTCCTGAGGGGGTTTGAGGCGGTTTTGGGGTGGTTTGGTGGGAGATTTTGGGGAGCTGAGGGGGTTTTTGGGGGCTCATAAGAGGGTTTGGGGGTGTTTGAGGGGGTTTTGGGGGGTCCTGAGGGGGCTTGGGGTGGTTCTGTGGAAGATTTTGGGGAGCTGAGAGGGTTCTGGGGGCTCATGAGGGGGTTTTGGGGGTGATTGAGAGGGTTTTGGAGGGTCCTGAGGGGGTTTGAGGCGTTTCTGTGGAGGATTTTGGGAGCTGAGGGGGTTTTGGGGGGCTCGTGAGGGGGTTTTGGGGGGTCCTGAGGGGGTTTGAGGCGGTTTTGGGGTGGTTTGGTGGGAGATTTTGGGGAGCTGAGGGGGTTTTTGGGGGCTCATGAGTGGGTTTTGGGGGGGTTTGAGGGGGTTTTGGGGGGTCCTGAGGGGGTTTGGAGTGGTTCTGTGGAAGATTTTGGGAGCTGAGGGGGTTTTTGGGGGCTCATGAGGGGGTTTGGAGGTGTTTGAGGGGGTTTTGGGGGGTCCTGAGGGGGTTTGAGGCGGTTTTGGGGTGGTTTGGTGGGAGATTTTGGGGAGCTGAGGGGGTTTTTGGGGGCTCATAAGAGGGTTTGGGGGTGTTTGAGGGGGTTTTGGGGGGTCCTGAGGGGGCTTGGGGTGGTTCTGTGGAAGATTTTGGGGAGCTGAGAGGGTTCTGGGGGCTCATGAGGGGGTTTTGGGGGTGATTGAGAGGGTTTTGGAGGGTCCTGAGGGGGTTTGAGGCGTTTCTGTGGAGGATTTTGGGAGCTGAGGGGGTTTTGGGGGGCTCGTGAGGGGGTTTTGGGGGGTCCTGAGGGGGTTTGAGGCGGTTTTGGGGTGGTTTGGTGGGAGATTTTGGGGAGCTGAGGGGGTTTTTGGGGGCTCATGAGTGGGTTTTGGGGGGGTTTGAGGGGGTTTTGGGGGGTCCTGAGGGGGTTTGGGGTGGTTCTGTGGAAGATTTTGGGGAGCTGAGAGGGTTTTTGGGGGTTCGTGAGGGGGATTTGGGGGTGATTGAGAGGGTTTTGGGGGGTCCTGAGGGGGTTTGAGGCGGTTTTGGGGTGGTTTGGTGGGAGATTTTGGGGAGCTGAGGGGGTTTTTGGGCAGTTGTGAGGGGGTTTGGGGGTTCAGTTCAGGATTTGGGGGTTCCATTGAGAATTTGGTAGCTCAGTTCAGGATTTGTGGGTTCCATTGAGAATATGGGGGTTCAGTTCAGGATTTGTGGGTTCCATTGAGTATTTGTGGGTTCCGTTGAGGATGTGGGGTGTCATTTGGGGATTTGGGGGCTCCGTTGAGGATTTGGGGGTTCCGTTGAGGATTTGGGGGGTCAGTTGGGGATTTGAGGATTCCACTGAGAATTTAGGGGTTCCAGTGAGAATCTGGAAGCTCAGTTCATGATTTGGGGGTTCCAGAGAGAATTTGGGGGCTCAGTTGAGGACTTGGGGGTTCCTTTGAGGATTTGGGGTATCAGGTCAAGATTTGGGCGTTCCGTTGAGGATCTGGGGTGTCGTTTGGGGATTTGGGGTTTCGTGGGGGCTCACTTCAGGATTTGGGGGCTCCTTTGAGCATTTTGGGGTTCCCTTGGGCCGATTTTGGGGTGCTGCCCCCTCACCATGGTTCTCTTGTCGGCCTTCATGATGGTGTAGCCGGTGATCTCGGCGTTGCCGTCGTCCTCGGGGGGCTCCCACTCCACCAGGGCGTTGAACCCCCAAACCTCCTTCACCTGCACCTTCCGGGGGGGCCCCGGCCGCTCTGGGGGGGGATTATCTCAGGGACACCCCAAAAACACCCCAAAACCACCCCAAAATATCGCCAGAAAACAGCACCCCAAAATACCCCAAAAACTGCTCCAAAACACCCCAAAACCACCCCAAAATATCGCCAGAAAACAGCACCCCAAAATACCCCAAAACACCCCAAAATACCCCTAAAACACCCAAAAAAATCCCCAGAAAACAGCACCCCAAAATACCCCAAAAACTGCTCCAAAACACCCCAAAATATCCCCAGAAAACAGCACCCAAAAATACTCCCAAAAACTGCTCCAAAATACCCCAAAATACCCCTAAAACACCCCAAAAACACCCCCAAATATCGCCAGAAAACAGCACCCCAAAATACCCCAAAAACTGCTCCAAAATACCCCAAAATACCCCTAAAACACCCCAAAAACACCCCCAAATATCGCCAGAAAACAGCACCCCAAAATACCCCAAAAACTGCTCCAAAATACCCCAAAACCACCCCAAAATACCCCAAAAATAATCCCAGTGCTCCCAGTGCTCCCAGTTCCCAATCCCAGTGCTCCCAGTGCTCCCAGTTCCCAGTCCCAGTGCTCCCAGTTCCCCTCACACCAGTCCCAGTCACTCCCAGTGCTCTGAGTTCCCAATCCCAGTGCTCCCAGTTCCAAATCCCAGTGCTCCCAGTTCCCAATCCCAGTGCTCCCAGTTCCCAGTCCCAGTGCTCCCAGTTCCCCTCACACCAGTCCCAGTCACTCCCAGTGCTCTGAGTTCCCAATCCCAGTGCTCCCAGTGCTCCCAGTTCCCAGTCCCAGTGCTCCCAGTTCCCAATCCCAGTGCTCCCAGTTCCCAGTCCCAGTGCTCCCAGTTCCCCTCACACCAGTCCCAGTCACTCCCAGTGCTCTGAGTTCCCAATCCCAGTGCTCCCAGTTCCAAATCCCAGTGCTCCCAGTTCCCAATCCCAGTGCTCCCAGTTCCCAGTCCCAGTGCTCCCAGTTCCCAATCCCAGTGCTCCCAGTTCCCAGTCCCAGTGCTCCCAGTTCCCCTCACACCAGTCCCAGTCACTCCCAGTGCTCTGAGTTCCCAATCCCAGTGCTCCCAGTGCTCCCAGTTCCCAGTCCCAGTGCTCCCAGTTCCCAATCCCAGTGCTCCCAGTTCCCAGTCCCAGTGCTCCCAGTTCCCCTCACACCAGTCCCAGTCACTCCCAGTGCTCTGAGTTCCCAATCCCAGTGCTCTGAGTTCCCAATCCCAGTTCCCCCAGTTGCCACCCCATCACTCCCAGTACTCCCAGTGCTCCCAGTTCCCAATCCCAATCCTCATCCCTGCTTCCCCCAGTTCCTCCAGTTGCCCTCACACCCGTCCCAGTGCTCCCAGTTCCCAATCCCATCACTCCCAGTTCCCAATCTCATTGCTCCCAGTTCCCTATCCCAGTGCCCAGCCTTGGTTCCCCATGTCCCCCATTGCCTCTCCCATCACTCCCAGTCCCTCCCAGTCCCTCCCAGTGCTCCCAGTTCCCAATCCCAGTGCTCATCCCTGCTTCCCCCATTGCCTCTCCCATCACTCCCAGTGCTCCCAGTTCCCAATCCCAGTGCCCAGTCCTGGTTCTCCCATGTCCACCACTGCCTCTCCCATCACTCCCAGTCCCTCCCAGTGCTCCCAGTGCTCCCAGTTCCCAATCCCAGTGCCCAGCCTTGGTTCTCCCATGTCCCCCACTGCCTCTCCCATCACTCCCAGTCCCTCCCAGTGCTCCCAGTTCCCAATCCCAGTGCCCAACCTTGGTTCTCCCATGTCCACCACTGCCTCTCCCATCACTCCCAGTCCCTCCCAGTGCTCCCAGTGCTCCCAGTTACCGACGATGCGCAGGCGCATCTCGGCCGTGTCCTCCATGCCCTCGATGCGCACGCTGAGCCCAGTGCTCCCAGTGCTCCCAGTTCCCAATCCCAGTGCCCAGTCCTGGTTCTCCCATGTCCACCACTGCCTCTCCCATCACTCCCAGTCCCTCCCAGTGCTCCCAGTGCTCCCAGTTCCTAATCCCAGTGCCCAGACTTGGTTCTCCCATGTCCCCCACTGCCTCTCCCATCACTCCCAGTCCCTCCCAGTGCTCCCAGTTCCCAATCCCAGTGCCCAACCTTGGTTCTCCCATGTCCACCACTGCCTCTCCCATCACTCCCAGTCCCTCTCAGTGCTCCCAGTGCTCCCAGTTCCCAATCCCAGTGCCCAGTCCTGGTTCTCCCATGTCCACCAGTGCCTCTCCCATCACTCCCAGTCCCTCCCAGTGCTCCCAGTGCTCCCAGTTCCCAATCCCAGTGCCCAGTCCTGGTTCTCCCATGTCCACCACTGCCTCTCCCATCACTCCCAGTCCCTCCCAGTGCTCCCAGTGCTCCCAGTGCTCCCAGTTCCCAATCCCACCGCCCAGCCTTGGTTCTCCCATGTCCCCCACTGCCTCTCCCATCACTCCCAGTCCCTCCCAGTGCTCCCAGTGCTCCCAGTTCCCAATCCCAGTGCCCAACCCTGGTTCTCCCATGTCCACCACTGCCTCTCCCATCACTCCCAGTCCCTCCCAGTGCTCCCAGTGCTCCCAGTTACCGACGATGCGCAGGCGCATCTCGGCCGTGTCCTCCATGCCCTCGATGCGCACGCTGAGCCCAGTGCTCCCAGTGCTCCCAGTTCCCAATCCCAGTGCTCATCCCTGCTTCCCCCATTGCCTCTCCCATCACTCCCAGTCCCTCCCAGTGCTCCCAGTTCCCAATCCCAGTGCCCAGCCTTGGTTCTCCCATGTCCACCACTGCCTCTCCCATCACTCCCAGTCCCTCCCAGTGCTCCCAGTGCTCCCAGTTACCGACGATGCGCAGGCGCATCTCGGCCGTGTCCTCCATGCCCTCGACGCGCACGCTGAGCCCAGTGCTCCCAGTGCTCCCAGTTCCCAATCCCAGTGCCCAGTCCTGGTTCTCCCATGTCCACCACTGCCTCTCCCATCACTCCCAGTCCCTCCCAGTGCTCCCAGTGCTCCCAGTTCCCAATCCCAGCGCCCAGCCTTGGTTCTCCCATGTCCCCCACTGCCTCTCCCATCACTTCCAGTCCCTCCCAGTGCTCCCAGTGCTCCCAGTTCCCAATCCCAGTGCCCAGCCTTGGTTCTCCCATGTCCCCCACTGCCTCTCCCATCACTCCCAGTCCCTCCCAGTGCTCCCAGTGCTCCCAGTTACCGACGATGCGCAGGCGCATCTCGGCCGTGTCCTCCATGCCCTCGATGCGCACGCTGAGCCCGTAGCGCCCCGAGTGCCCCCTGGCGGCGGCGCGGATGAAGAACACCGTGTCGCGGTCCGACGTGCGCACGTGCACGTCCTCGCCCAGGGGCCCGCCCTCTTTCGTCCACGTCACCTGGGGGCGGGGCTTACCCTGCCGGGGGGCGGGGCTTCGTTAGACCTATGGGGCTGTGGGGTTGAGGTGTCCCAATGGGGCTGGGGGGTTGAATTGTCCCTATGGGATCTATGGGGCTGTGGGGTTGAGGTGTCCCTATGGGATCTGTGGGGCTGTGGGGTTGAGGTGTCCCTATGGAATCTGTGGGGCTGTGGGGTTGAGGTGTCCCAATGGGGCTGGGGGGTTGAGTTGTCCCTATGGGGCTGGGGGGTTGAGTTGTCCCTATGGGATCTATGGGGCTGTGGGGTTGAGGTGTCCCAATGGGGCTGTGGGGTTGAGGTGTCCCTATGGGTTCTGTGGGGCTGTGGGGTTGAGGTGTCCCTAAGGGGCTGTGGGGTTGAATTGTCCCTATGGGATCTATGGGGCTGAGGGGTTGAGGTGTCCCTATGGGATCTATGGGGCTGTGGGGTTGAGGTGTCCCTATGGGATCTGTGGGGTTGAATTGTCCGTATGGGATCTGTGGGGCTGTAGGGTTGAGGTGTCCCTATGGGATCTGTGGGGCTGCGTGGTTGAGGTGTCCCTATGGGGCTGTGGGGCTGCGTGGTTGAGGTGTCCCTATGGGGCTGTGGGGTTGAATCGTCCCTATGGGGCTCTGGGGTTGATTTATCCCTATGGGGCTGAGGGGTTGAGGTGTCTCTATGGGGCTCTGGGGTTGATTTATCCCTATGGGGCTGTGGGGTTGAGGTGTCCATATGGAATCTGTGGGGCTGTGAGGTTGAGGTGTCCCTATGGATCTATGGGGTTGAGGTGTCCCTATGGGGCTCTGGGGTTGATTTATCCCTATGGGGCTGTGGGGTTGAGGTGTCCCTATGGGATCTATGGGGCTGTGGGGTTGAGGTGTCTCTATGGGATCTGTGGGGTTGAGGTGTCCCTATGGATCTGTGGGGTTGAGGTGTCCCTATGGAATCTGTAGGGCTGTGGGGATGAGGTGTCCCTATGGGATCTATGGGGCTGTGGGGTTGAGGTGTCCCTATGGGATCTATGGGGCTGTGGGGTTGAGGTGTCCCTATGGGATCTGTGGGGCTGTGGGGTTGAGGTGTCCCTATGGATCTGTGGGGTTGAGGTGTCCCTATGGGATCTATGGGGCTGTGGGGTTGAGGTGTCTCTATGGGATCTGTGGGGTTGAGGTGTCCCTATGGATCTGTGGGGTTGAGGTGTCCCTATGGAATCTGTAGGGCTGTGGGGTTGAGGTGTCCCTATGGGATCTGTGGGGCTGATTTGTTCCTATGGGGCTGAGTTACCCCTACAAATCTATGGGGCTGAGTTATCCCCATAGGGCTGAGCTCCCCTGAAGTTTCGGGGTCCCCCAGCTCACCTGGAAGGGGATCACCAGGTTCACCTGCTCCCCCACCTTCCTGATGTACGTTTGCCGCAGGTGCCGGGGCAGCCGGATTTTGGGGCGCTCTGGGGTGGGGGTTCACAATGTTTAGGGGGGATCTATAGGGCAGAATCCCCAAATTCCGGGACCCCCCTCCCAATAATTTCAGGATCCCCCCGATTTCAGGCTCCATCCCCTGATTTTGGGGGTCCCCCCTGATTTTAGGCTCCCCCCTGATTTCGGGATCTCCCCTTAATTTTGGGATCTCCCCCGATTTCGGGCTCCCCCCTGATTTCGGGGTCCCCCCCTGATTTCAGGCTCTGCCCTCTAATTTCGGGACCCCCCCCCCCCAATAATTTCAGGATCCCCCCGATTTCAGCCTCCCTCCCCTGCTTTCGGGGTTCCCCCGTGATATTTCTGAATCCCCCCCTAATTTCGGGATCCCCTCCTAATTTCAGGCTCCCCCCTTGATTTCAGGCTCCCCCCCAAATTTTGGGATCCCCCTTTGATTTCGAGATCTCCCCCTGATTTCGGTATCCCCTCCTGATTTCGGGGTCCCTCCGCGGTGTTTCCGAATCCCCCCGATTTCGGGCTCCCCCCCAGTTTCGAGATCCCCCCTAATTTCGGGATCCCCCCCGATTTCAGCCTCCCTCCCCTGATTTTGGGGTTCCCCCGCGATGCTCCCGAATCCCCCCCTAATTTCGGGATTCCCCCCTGATTTCAGGCTCCCCCCCCACCCCCCCATTCCGGGCTTCCCCCACGATTCCGGGGTGCCCCCCTGATTTGGGGGTGCCCCGGGGCGCACCGACGATCTCGCGGATGGTGACGGGCTGGGCCATGGTGGCCGGGGGGCTGCGGCCCGCGATGTTCACCCCGACCACGCGGAACAGCAGCTTCTCGCCCGTGGGCAACCCCCGCACCGTGAGCCCGCAGCGCTCCACCAGCTCCGTGTTCGCGGGGGTCCAGGTGGAGTCTGGGGGCGACAAATCGGGGGGCTATGGGGTCGGGGGGCAGCGGATTTTGGGGTTATGGGGTCGGAGGGCACCGGATTTGGGGGTTATGGGGTCCAGGGGTACCGGATTTTGGGGGTTATGGGGTTATGGGGTACCAGATTTTGGGGTTATGGGGTACCGGATTTTGGGGTTATGGGGTCCAGGGGTACCGGATTTTGGGGGTTATGGGGTTATGGGGTACCAGATTTTGGGGTTATGGGGTACCGGATTTTGGGGTTATGGGGTCCAGGGGTACCGGATTTTGGGGTTATGGGGTCCGGGGGTACCGGATTTTGGGGGCTATGGGGTCCGGGGGTATCGGATTTGGGGGTTATGGGGTCCGGGGGGTACCGGATTTTGGGGTTATGGGGCTGGGGGGTACCGGATTTTGGGGTTATGGGGTCCGGGGGGTACCGGATTTTGGGGTTATGGGGTCCGGGGGTACCGGATTTTGGGGTTATGGGGTCGGGGGGCACCGGATTTTGGGGTTATGGGGTCGGAGGGCACCGGATTTTGGGGTTATGGGGTCCGGGGGTACCGGATTTTGGGGCTATGGGGTCGGAGGGCACCGGATTTTGGGGTTATGGGGTCCGGGGGGCACCGGATTTTGGGGCTATGGGGTCGGGGGGGCACCGGATTTTGGGGCTATGGGGTCGGGGGTTTTCGGATTTTGGGGGTTATGGGGGTTGGGGAGGGGGTTGTGGGGTCGGGGGGTTCTGGATTTTGGGGTTATGGGGCTAGGGAGAGGGTTGTGGGGTCGGGGGGTTCTGGATTTTGTGGTTATGGGGCGGGGGTATTTGATTTTGGGGGTTCTGGGGTCAGGGAGGGGGCTATGGGGCCGGGAGCCATCAAGTTGGGGGATTTTGGACAAGTCCCAAAAAGTTCCCGAAATTTTTGGGTCCCCTCCAAGTTTCAGCGATTCCCACCAAGTTTAGAGATCCCAACCCAAAATTTTGGGGTCCCTCCCATTTTTGGGGTTCCCCCCCAAATTTTGCGATTCCCCCCCCCCCCGCTCACTCCACCTCGACGCCCCCCAAACTTTTGGGGTTCCCACCAAATTTTGGGATCGCCCCAAATTTCAGCAATTCCCCAAAAGTTTTAGGATCTCCCTCGAAGTTTTGCCATCCCACCCCAGAATTTGGGGTCCCCCCCCCGAATTTTAAGATCCCCCCCAAATTTTGGGGTGCCCCACTCACCCCCCCACACTCCCCACTCCACCAGGTCCCCCTCGATGCCCCCCAAAATTTTGGGGTTCCCACCAAATTTTGCAATCGCCCCAAATTTCAGCGATTCCCACCAAGTTTTGGGATCCCACCCCAAAATTTGGGGTACCCCCCTAAATTTTGGGGTCCCCCCCGGATTTTGGGGTGCCCCACTCACCCCCTTCCCGGCACCACTCCACCAGGTAGCCGTCGATGCCCCCCGCGCCCACGCGCTCGGGCGGGCGCCACTTGAGGGTGGCCGTGGTGTCCGTCACGTCCTCGAGCACCAGGTGAGTGGGTTCGCTGGTGGGGGCTGCGGGGGCACCCCAAAAATCACCCCAAAATCGCCAACCCCAAAAATCACCTCAAAATCGCCAGCCCCAAAAACCACCCCAAAATCGCCAACCCCAAAATGATCAACCCCAGAAATCACCCCAAAATCGCCAGCCCCAAAAATCATCCCAAAAAACACCCCAAAATCGCCAACCCCAAAATCGTCAACCCCAAAAATCACCCCAAAATCACCAACCCCAAAAATCACCCCAAAATCGCCAGCCCCAAAAACCACCCCAAAATCGTCAGCCCCAAATTCGTCAACCCCAAAAATCACCCCAAAATCGCCAACCCCAAAAATCACCCCAAAATCGCCAACCCCAAAACGTTTGACCCCAGAAATCACCCCAAAATCGTCAGCCCCAAAAATCACCCCAAAATCGCCAGCCCCAAAAATCACCCCAAAATCGCCAGCCCCAAAAACCACCCCAAAATCGCCAACCCCAAAATGATCGACCCAGAAATCACCCCAAAATCGCCAACCCCAAAATCGTCAACCCCAAAAATCACCCCAAAATCGCCAACCCCAAAATCGTCAACCCCAAAAAAATCAAAACCCAAAAATCACCCCAAAATCGCCAACCCCAAAACGTTTGACCCCAGAAATCACCCCAAAATCATCAGCCCCAAAAATCACCCCAAAATCGTCAACCCCAAAATGATTGACCCCAAAAACCACCCCAAAATCGTCAGCCCCAAAAATTCCCCCAAAATCGTTAACTCCAAAAATATCAAAACCCAAAAATCACCCCAAAATCATCAGCCCCAAATTGATCGACCCCAGAAATCACCCCAAAATCGTCAACCCCAAAATCGTCAACCCCAAAAATCACCCCAAAATCGCCAACCCCAAAAACCACCCCAAAATCGCCAACCCCAAAATGATTGACCCCAGAAATCACCCCAAAATCGTCAAACCCCAAAAAAATCAAACCCCAAAAATCACCCCAAAATCGCCAACGCCAAAAATCCCCCTTAAATCCCCCTGGGACCCCCCAGACCCAACCCAGGACCCCCAAAATCCCCCTCAAATCCTCCTGACCCAACCCAGGACCCCCCAAATCCCCCTGGGACACCCCCAGACCCAATCCAGGACCCCCCAAATCCCCCTGGGACACCCCAGACCCAATCCAGGACCCCCAAAAATCACCCTCAAATCCCCCAGGGACACCCCCAGACCCAATCCTGGACCCCCCAAATCCCCCTCAAATCCTCCTGACCCAACCCAGGACCCCCCAACTCCCCCTGGGACACCCCCAGACCCAATCCAGGATCCCCCAAATCCCCCTGGGACACCCCCAGACCCAATCCAGGATCCCCCAAATCCCCCTGGGATACCCCCAGACCCAATCCAGGATACCCCAAATCCCCCTGGGACACCCCCAGACCCAATCCAGGATCCCCCAAATCCCCCTGGGACACCCCCAGACCCAATCCAGCACCCCCCAGATCCCCATAAATCCCCCCAAATCCCCCTCAAATCCCCCAGGGACAACCCCAGACCCAATCCAGGACCCCCAAAAATCCCCCTCAAATCCCCCTGGGACACCCCCAGACCCAATCCAGAACCCCCCAGTTCCCCATAAATCCCCCCAGTCCCCCTCAAATCCCCTCTGCCCCCCGCCAAATCCCCCTCAAATCCCCCAGGGACACCCCCAGACCCAACCCAGGACCCCCCAAATCCCCCTGAAATCCCCTCTAGGACCCCCCAAATCCCCCCCCGGGCTCCCTCCCCACGCCCCCCACCCACCGATGGGCATGAAGGGCGGGGTGTTGAGGCTGGGGGCCGAGACGCCGATGGCGTTGACGGCGAACACCCGCATCTCGTAGAGCACGCCCTCGATCATGCGCGTGGACTCGAAGGTGAGCGCCGGCAGCACCTCGAAGTTGAGCTTCATCCAGCGGTGGGAGCCCTTCTTCTTCCTCTCCACCAGGTAACCTGGCACAGGTGGGACAGGTGAGACAGGTGAGACACGTGGGGACAGGTGAGACAGGTGAGGGACAGAAACTGAGCTTCATCCAGCGGTGGGAGCCCTTTTTCTTCCTCTCCACCAGGTAACCTGCACCGGTGGGACAGGTCAGGGACAGGTGAGAGAGAGGTGAGACAGGTGAGGGACAGGTGAGGGGCAGGAGCCCAAAATCCCCCTTCATCCAGTGGTGGGAGCCCTTCTTCTTCTTCTCCACCAGGTAACCTGGCACAGGTGGGACAGGTGAGACAGGTGAGACACGTGGGGACAGGTGAGACAGGTGAGGGACAGAAACTGAGCTTCATCCAGTGGTGGGAGCCCTTCCTCTTCCTCTCCACCAGGTAACCTGGCACAGGTGGGACAGGTGAGGGACAGGTGAGAGAGAGGTGAGACAGGTGATGGACAGGTGAGAGGTGAGACAGGTAAGGGACAGGTGAGACAGGTGAGGGATAGAAACTGAGCTTCGTCCAGCAGTGGGAGCCCTTCCTCTTCCTCCCCACCAGGTAACCTGCACCGGTGGGACAGGTGAGGGACAGGTGAGAGAGAGGTGAGACAGGTGATGGACAGGTGAGGGGCAGGTGAGGGACAGGTGGGACAGGTGAGGGACAGAAATTGAGCTTCATCCAGCAGTGGGAGCCCTTCCTCTTCCTCCCCACCTGGTAACATGGGACAGGTGAGGGACAGGTGAGGCACAGGTGAGACAGGTGAGGAACAGGTGGGACAGGACACATGGACAGACAACAGACAGGAGTGGGGATGAGGAGGGGACATCCAGGTGCGTGCCCAGGTGCCAGGTATGGGCTCTCACCTGTGACCGGCTGCCCCCCGTCGAACTTGGGGGGCTCCCAGACGAGCACGGCCCAGTCCTCGCCCACCTGGGTGACACGGACGGCCTCGGGCGGGTCGGGGACATCTGCGGGGACAGGGCGCACCTGTGAGCCAAGGTGTCCTCCCGTGTGCCCACAGGTGTGCCCAGGTGGGTCCCCAGGTGTGCCCAAGTGTCCCCAGGTGTCCCCAGGTTTGCCCAAGTGTGCCCAAGTGTCCCCAGGTGTGCCCAGGTATGCCCAGGTGGGTCCCCAGGTGTGCCCAGGTATGTCCAGGTGTGTCCAGGTGCCCTCAGGTATGCCGAGGTGTGTACCCAGGTGTGCCCAGGTGCCCCCAGCTGTTCCCAGCTGTGTCCCCAGGTGTGCCCAGGTGCCCCCAGCTGTTCCCAGGTGTGTCCCCAGGTGTGCCCAGGTGCCCCCAGCTGTTCCCAAGTGTGTCCCCAGGTGTGCCCAGGTGCCCCCAGCTGTTCCCAGCTCTACCCAGGTGTGTCCCCAGGTGTGCCCAGGTGCCCCCAGCTGTTTCCAGCTGTGTCCCCAGGTGTCCCCAGGTGCCCCCAGCTGTTCCCAGGTGTGTCCCCAGCTGTCCCCAGGTGCCCCCAGGTGCCTCCAGCTGTTCCCAGGTGTTCCCAGCTCTTCCCAGGTGTGTCCCCAGGTGTGCTCAGGTGCCCCCAGCTGTTCCCAGGTGTGTCCCCAGGTGTGCCCAGATGCCCCCAGGTGCCCCCAGCTGTTCCCAGGTGTTCCCAGCTCTGCCCAGGTGTGTCCCCAGGTGCCCCCAGCTGTTCCCAGGTGTTCCCAGCTCTTCCCAGGTGTGTCCCCAGGTGTGCTCAGGTGCCCCCAGCTGTTCCCAGGTGTGTCCCCAGGTGTGCCCAGATGCCCCCAGGTGCCCCCAGCTGTTCCCAGGTGTTCCCAGCTCTGCCCAGGTGTGTGCCCAGGTGTGCCCAGGTGCGCGCCGTACCCACGACGCGGATGTTGATGGCGGCCGTGTCCTCCCCCGCGGGGTTGGTGACGCGGATCTCGTAGCGCCCCTCGTCGGCGCGCTCGGCGCTCTCGATGACGAAACTGCTGAGCTCGTGCTTGGCCTCCAGCCGCACGCGGCCCTCGCGCGCCGAGAACTCCTGCGACAGGTGAGGCAGGTGGGACAGGTGAGGCAGGTGGGACAGGTGAGGACAGGTGAGGCAGGTGGGACAGGTGGGACAGGTGTGGGACAGGTGAGGCAGATAACACAGGTGGGACAGGTGAGGCAGGTGAGGCAGGTGGGACAGGTGACACAGGTGGGACAGGTGAGGAACAGGTGGGACAGGTGAGACAGGTGTGGGACAGGTGAGACAGGTGGGACAGATGGGACAGGTGAGACAGGTGGGACAGGTGAGAGAGGTGGGACAGGTGGGACAGGTGTGGGACAGGTGAGACAGGTGTGGCACGTGACACAGGCATAACACAGGTGTGACAGGTGTGACACAGGGGTGACACAGGTGTGACACAGGTGACACACAGGTGAGCTCACCTGGCCGTCCTTGGTCCAGGTGACGGTGGGCAGGGGCTCTCCCGAGATGGGCACGTCCAGGCGCAGTTTGTTGCCCGCCACCACCACCAAGGTGTTCTCCGAGTCCCGGCCCGAGCAGTCCAGGTGGATCTTGGGGGGCTCTGGGGGGAAAAGGGGGGGACAGGGATGGCACCGACCCACACAGGTGTGCCCAGGTGTCCCCTGTCCCCTCAGGTGTGCCCAGGTGTCCCCACAGCTCTCCTGTCCCCTCAGGTGTGCCCAGGTGTCCTCACAACTGTGCCCAGGTGTCCCCTCAGGTGTGCCAAGGTGTCCCCACAGCTGTGCCCAGGTGTCCCCTCAGGTGTCCCCTCAGGTGTGCCCAGGTGTCCCCTCAGGTGTGCTCTGTCCCAACAGGTGTGCCCAGGTGTTTCCCAGTTGTCCCCTGTCCTCAAAGGTGTGTCCCCAGGTGTTCCAGGTGTGTCCCCAGCTGTCCCCAGGTGTGTCCCCAGGTGTCCCCAGGTGTGTCCCCAGGTGTGTCCCCAGCTGTCCCCAGGTGTCCCCAGGTGTCCGGAGGCGTCCCCAGGTGTCCTCAGGTGTGTCCCCAGGTGTCCCCAGGTGTGTCCTCAGCTGTCCCAGGTGTCCCCAGGTGTCCCCCCAGGTGTGTCCCCAGGTGTCCCAGGTGTCCCCAGGTGTCCCCCCAGGTGTGTCCCCAGGTGTCCCTAGGTGTCCCCCCAGGTGTGTCCCCAGGTGTCCCCAGGTATGTCCCCAGCTGTCCCAGGAGTCCCCAGGTGTGTCCCCAGGTGTCCCAGGTGCGTCCCCAGGTGTCCTGAGGTGTTCCCAGGTGTGTCCCCAGCTGTCCCCAGGTGTCCCCAGATGTCCCCAGGAGTCCCCAGGTGTGTCCCCAGGTGTCCCAGGTGTCCCCAGGTGTCCTGAGGTGTCCCCAGCTATCCCAGGTGTGTCCCCAGGTGTCCTGAGGTGTCCCCAGGTGTCCCAGGTGTCCCCAGGTGTCTCCCCCCAGGTGTCCCCAGGTGTCCCAGGTGTGCCCTGTCCCCGCAGGTGTCCCCTCCCCCTCACCTTGTTTGGGGACGTACTCGACCTTGATCTCTGTGGGCGGGGGAGGGGGGATTAGTGACGTCAGAAACCCCGTGACATCACCGGTGACGTCATCGGGACTCCCAAGAGACTCGACCGGGAATTCCCCAGTGACGTCATTGGAGAAACGCCCCCCGTGACATCATTGCCCCACGTGCCCCCCCAACTTCCCCAAATGCCCCCCAAATTTCCCCAAAACACCCCCAGTGCCCCCCAACACCACGAAATCCCCCCAAAACACCCCCAAATCCCCCGAAATCCCCCCAAAACACCCTCAAACACCCCCAAATCCCCCAAAAATCCCCCCAAAACACCCCCAAATCCCCCGAAATCCCCCCAAAACACCCTCAAACACCCCCAAATCCCCCAAAAATCCCCCCAAAACACCCCCAAATCCCCCGAAATCCCCCTCAAAACACCCTCAAACACCCCCAAATCCCCCAAAACACCTCAAACACCCCCAAAGCACCCCCAAAACACCCCCAAATCCCCCGAAATCCCCCTCAAAACACCCTCAAACACCCCCAAAGCCCCCCAAATCCCCCCAAAACACCCCCAAATCCTCCGAATTCCCCCCAAAACACCTCAAACACCCCCAGAACAACCTCAAACACCCCCAAATCCCCCGAAACCCCCCCCAAAACACCCTCAAACACCCCCAAATCCCCTGAAATCCCCCCAAAACACCCTCAAACACCCCCAAATCCCCCCAAAACACCCCCAAATCCCCTGAAATCCCCCTAAAACACCCTCAAACACAACCAAATCCCCCAAAAATCCCCCCAAAACACCCCCAAATCCCCCGAAATCCCCCTCAAAACACCCTCAAACACCCCCAAAGCCCCCCAAAACACCCCCAAATCCCCCCAAATCCCCTGAAATCCCCCCAAAACACCCCCAAATCCCCCGAAATCCCCCCAGAACACCCTCAAACACCCCCAAATCCCCCCAAAAGACCCCCAAATCCCCCGAAATCCCCCAGAACAACCTCAAACACCCCCAAATCCCCCGAAATCCCCCCCAAAACACCCCCAAATCCCCCAAAACCCCCCCCAAAACACTCTCAAACACCCTCAAACACCCCCAAACACCCCCAAATTTCCCCTAAATGCCCCCAAACGCCCCCAAACACCCCCAGGTGCCCCCCAAACCCCCAAAATGGCCCCCCAAACACCCCCAAATTTCCCCGAAATCCCCCCAAAACACGCTCAAACACCCCCAAATCCCCCCCAAATGGCCCCCCAAACACCCCCAAATTTTGCCTAAATGCCCCCAAATCCCCCCCAAACACCCCCCAAACACCCCCAAATTTCCCCTAAATGCCCCCAAATCCCCCCCAAATGGCCCCCCAAACACCCCCAAATTTCGCCTAAATGCCCCCAAATCCCCCCCAAACACCCCCCAAACACCCCCAAATTTCCCCTAAATGCCCCCAAATCCCCCCCAAACGCCCCCCAAACGCCCCCCGTGCCCCCGGCCCACCGAGGAAGTTGAGCTTGGCCGACAGGGTGAGGGCGAAGCCGTCGGGGACGAAGGTGTAATCGCCCTCATCCTCGGGGCGCACGTCGTCGATCACCAGCTTGTGGATCCTGGGGGGCACGGGGGGCAGCGTTTGGGGGGGCTCAGAATCCCCGAAATCCCAAAAATCCCCGGGGAAAAACCCCAAAATCCCCAAAAAATCCACTCAAAAAATCAAAAAATCCCCAAAAAAATCCACTCAAAAAATCAAAAAATCCCCCCAAAAAATCCACTCAAAAAATCACAAAATCCCCCCAAAAAATCCACTCAAAATATCACAAAATCCCCCCAAAAAATCCACTCAAAATATCACAAAATCCCCCCAAAAAATCCACTCAAAAAATCACAAAATCCCCCCAAAAAATCCACTCAAAATATCACAAAATCCCCCCAAAAAATCCACTCAAAAAATCACAAAATCCCCCCAAAAAATCCACTCAAAAAATCACAAAATCCCCCCAAAAAATCCACTCAAAATATCACAAAATCCCCCCAAAAAATCCACTCAAAATATCACAAAATCCCCCCAAAAAATCCACTCAAAAAATCACAAAATCCCCCCAAAAAATCCACTCAAAAAATCACAAAATCCCCCCAAAAAATCCACTCAAAAAATCACAAAATCTCCCCAAAAAATTAACTCAAAAATCCCAAAAAATTCCACTCAAAAATCACAAGATCCCGAAAAATTCCACTCAAAAATCATAAAATCCCAAAAAATTCCAATCAAAAATCACAAAATCCCAAAAAAATCACCCAAAAAAATCACAAAATCAAAAAAAATCCACTCAAAGATCATAAAATCCAAAAAATTTCACCCAAAAATCACAAAATCCCAAAAAAAATTCCACTCAAAATCCCAAAATCCCCAAAAAATCCACTCAAAAATCACAACATCCCAAAAATATTCACCCAAAGATCATAAAATCCAAAATAATTTCACCCTAAAATCCCAAAATCAAAAAAAAAAATCCACTCAAAATCCCAAAATACCAAAAAAATTCCACTCAAAAATCCCAAAATCCCAAAAAAATCCCACTCAAAAATCCCAAAATCCCCAAAATTCCCATCCAATCCCATTTGGGATTTTTGGGTTTTTTTGGTTTTTTTTTTTTTTGATTTTTGGGATTGTTTGGGTTTATTTTTGGGTTTATTTTTGGGTTTATTTTTGGGATTTCTTTGGATTTTTTGGGTTTATTTTCAGGATTTTTTGGGTTTATTTTTGTGGGTTTTTTTGGGTTTATTTTTGGGTTTATTTTTGGGTTTTTTTGGGGATTTTTTGGGTTTATTTTTGGATTTTTTTGGGGATTTTTTGGGTTTATTTTTGGGATTTTTTTTTTATTTTTTTGGGGATTTTTTGGGTTTATTTTTGGGATTTTTTGGGTTTATTTTTGGGATTTTTTGGGTTTATTTTTGTGGGTTTTTTTGGGTTTATTTTTGGGATTTTTTTTTTGGATTTTTTTGGGGATTTTTTGGGTTTATTTTTGGGATTTTTTGGGTTTATTTTTGTGGGGTTTTTCGGTTTATTTTTGGGATTTTTTTTTTATTTTTTTGGGGATTTTTTGGGTTTATTTTTGGGATTTTTTGGGTTTATTTTTGTGGGTTTTTTGGGTTTATTTTTGGGTTTATTTTTGGGGTTTTTTTTTTTTGGATTTTTTTGGGGATTTTTTGGGTTTATTTTTGGGATTTTTTGGGTTTATTTTTGTGGGGTTTTTTGGGTTTATTTTTGGGATTTTTTTTTTTTTTTGGGTATTTTTTGGGTTTATTTTTGGGATTTTTTGGGTTTATTTTTGTGGGTTTTTTTTGGGTTTATTTTTGGGATTTTTTTTTGGATTTTTTGGGGGATTTTTTGGGTTTATTTTTGGGATTTTTTGGGAATTTTGGGGATTGTCTGGGGGTTTCGGGGTCTCACCTGCCGGTGTGGGAGATGTGGATGCGTTTGCTGGGCCGCACCTCGACGCCGTTCTTGAACCAGCGGCCGGTGACCTTCTCGTCCGACACCTCGCACTTGAACACGGCCTGCTCGGTGGCCTGCACCGTCAGGTCCGCGATGCCCTGCAGCACCTCCAGCTGCTTCTCTGCAACCCAAAACATCCCCATGGACCCCCAAAAATCCATGGGGACCCCAAAAAAATCCATGGGGACCCCCCAAAAATCCATGGGGACCCCCAAAAAATCCATAGGAACCCATGGAGAACATCTGGAGAACCTCATGAGATGTCTTCAGCACCTCCAGCTGCTTCTCTGCAACCCAAAACATCCCCATGGACCCCCCCAAAAATCCACGGGGACCCCAAAAAGTCCATGGGGACCCCCAAAAAATCATAGGAACCTCCTAATTCCCTGGGATCTTCTGGGATCTCCAGGACCTTCTCCAAGGTGACCCTCAAACATCTCCTGGACCTTCCAGGACCCTCCAGGAACCCCAAATTCCTCTGGAACCTTCTGAGATCTCCAGAACTTCTCCAAGATGACCCTCAAACATCTCCTGGACCTTCCAGGACCCCCCAGGACCTCCAAGGACCACGGAGAACCACGGAGGACGTCCCACCTTCCACGATGACCTCGGCCTCGGCCTCGCCGCCGTTGGTCATGATGCGGTAGCGGCCGGTGTCCTCCTTGGTGGCCTCGTTGAGGATCAAGAAGTGCTTCTTGCCGTCCTTCTTGAAGCGGTACTTGAAGGTCTCCTCGCGGGTCAGCTCCACGCCGTCCTTCGTCCTGCGGGGTGGACACGGCGTGGACACGGGTGGGCATGGCGTGGACATGGAGATGGACATGGAGATGGACATGGAGATGGACATGGGGTGTACACAAGGATGGACATGGGGTGGACACAGGGACACAGGTGGGCATGGTGTGGACATGGAGACGGACATGGGGTGGACACAGGGTGGACATGGGGTGGACATGGAGATGGACACGGGGTGGACACAAGGATGGACATGGGTGTGGACACAGGGACACAGGTGGGCATGGCGTGGACATGGAGATGGACACAGGATGGACACGGCGTGGACACGGGTGGGCATGGTGTGGACATGGGGTGGACATGGGGTGGACATGGGGTGGACATGGAGATGGACATGGGGTGGACACAAGGATGGACATGGGGTGGACACAGGGTGGACACGGGTGGGCATGGCGTGGACGTGGAGATGGACATGGGGTGGACACAGGGTGGACACAGGGTGGACCCGGTGTGGACATGGGTGGGCATGGTGTGGACATGGGGTGGACACAGGGATGGACATGGGGTGGACATGGAGATGGACATGGGGTGGACACAGGGTGGACACAGGTTGGACATGGCATAGACATGGAGATGGACATGGGGTGGACACAGGGTGGATATGGGGTGGACATGGAGATGGACATGGGGTGGACACAGGGTGGACACAGGTTGGACATGGGTGGGCATGGAGATGGACACAGGGTGGACACAGGGTGGACATGGAGATGGACACGGGGTGGACACGGCGTGGACATGGAGTGGACACGGGTGGGCATGGGGTGGGCATGGTGTGGACATGGAGATGGACACGGGGTGGACACAGGGTGGACACGGCGTGGACACGGGTGGGCATGGGGTGGACATGGGGTGGACATGGAGATGGACATGGGGTGGACACAAGGATGGACACGGGGTGGACACAGGGTGGACACAGGGTGGACACAGGTGGGCATGGCGTGGACATGGCGTGGACATGGCATGGACATGGAGATGGACACGGGGTGGACACAGGGTGGACACGGTGTGGACACGGGTGGGCATGGGGTGGACATGGAGATGGACATGGGGTGGACACAGGGTGGACACAGGTTGGACATGGGTGGGCATGGTGTGGACACGGAGATGGACACGGGGTGGACACGGGGTGGACACAGGGTGGACACAAGGTGGACACAGGGTGGACACGGGGTGGACATGGGGTGGATGTGGAGATGGACATTGGGTGATTTGGGGTGGACACAGGATGGACACAGGATGGACACAGGATGGACACGCGGACACAGCACGCCACAGCTGGACAGACGGGGTGGACATGGAGATGGACATGGGGGTGGATGTGGAGATGGACATGGGGTGGGTTTGAGGTGGACACGGGTGGACATGGGGTGGACACAAGGTGGACATAGAGATGGACACAGAATGGACAAAGGGTGGACACGAGGTGGACACAAGGTGGACATGGAGATGGACATGGGGTGGGTTTGAGGTGGACACGGGTGGACATGGGTGGACATGGGGTGGACACAGAGATGGACACAGAATGGACAAAGGGTGGACACAAGGTGGACAGGGGGTGGACATGGAGATGGACATGGGGTGGATTTGAGGTGGGCACGAGGTGGACACGGGGTGGACATTGGGGTGGACATGGCTGGATGTGGAGATGGACACAGGGTGGACACCAGGCGGACATGGAGTGGATATGGAGATCGCCATGGGATGGACACGGGTGGGCATGGGATGGACACGGAGATGGACACGGGGTGGACACCAGGTGGACACGGGGTGGACATGGCTGGATGTGGAGATGGACACGGGGTGGACACCAGGTGGACACAGAGATGGACACAGAATGGACAAAGGGTGGACACAGAGTGGACACGGAGTGGACACGGGGTGGGACATGGGGTGGACATGGGGTGGACATGGGGTGGACATGGGGTGGACATGGGGTGGATGTGGAGATGGGACATTGGGTGGATTTGGGGTGGACACAGGATGGACACAGGATGGACACAGGATGGACACGCGGACACAGCACGCCACAGCTGGACAGACGGACGGCCACAGCTGGACTCGCGGACAGCTGGACAGATGGACAGCCGGACACATGGACACGGGGACAGCCGGACACACGGACACACGGAAAGCCGGACACACGGACACAGGGACAGCCGGACACACGGACACAGGGGACAGCCGGACACACGGACACATGGACACACAGACAGCTGGACACATGGACACAGGGGACAGCCGGACACAGGGGACAGCCGGACACACGGACACAGGGGACACACGGACACACGGACACAGGGGACACACGGACACAGGGGACAGCCGGACACACGGACACAGGGGACACACGGACACAGGGGACAGCCGGACACACGGACACAGGGGACACACGGACACAGGGGACAGCCGGACACACGGACACAGGGGACACACGGACACACGGACACAGGGGACACACGGACACAGGGGACAGCCGGACACACGGACACAGGGGACACACGGACACAGGGGACAGCCGGACACACGGACACAGGGGACACACGGACACAGGGGACAGCCGGACACACGGACACAGGGGACACACGGACACAGGGGACAGCCGGACACACGGACACAGGGGACAGCCGGACACACGGACACAGGGGACACACGGACACAGGGGACAGCCGGACACACGGACGCAGGGGACACACGGACACACGGACACAGGGGACACACGGACACAGGGGACAGCCGGACACACGGACACAGGGGACACACGGACACAGGGGACAGCCGGACACACGGACACAGGGGACACACGGACACACGGACAGAGAGCTGGACACACGGATGCATGGACACACAGACAGCCGGACACACGGACACAGGGGACAGCCGGACACACGGACAGCTGGATACACGGACACAGGGGACAGCCGGACACACGGACACAGGGGACAGCCGGACACACGGACAGAGAGCTGGACACACGGATGCATGGACACACGGACAGCTGGACACACGGACAGCCGGACACACGGACAGATGGACACACGGACACACGGACACAGGGACAGCCGGACACACGGACAGAGAGCTGGACACACGGATGCATGGACACAGGGGACAGCCGGACACACGGACACGGGACAGCCGGACACACGGACAGCTGGACACACGGGCACAGGGGACAGCCGGACACACGGACACAGGGGACAGCCGGACACACGGACAGAGAGCTGGACACACGGATGCATGGACACACGGACAGCTGGACACACGGACACAGGGGACAGCCGGACACACGGACAGCTGGACACACGGACACAGGGGACAGCCGGACACACGGACAGAGAGCTGGACACACGGATGCATGGACACACAGACAGCCGGACACACGGACACACGGACAGCTGGACACACGGACAGCTGGACACAGGGACAGATGGACACACAGCTGGACACACGGACACAGGGGACAGCCGGACACACGGACAGCCGGACACAGGGGACAGCCGGACACACGGACAGCCGGACACACGGACACACGGACAGCTGGACACAGGGACAGCCGGACACACGGACACACGGACAGCCGGACACACGGACACACGGACAGCTGGACACACGGACACACGGACAGCCGGACACACGGACGTCCGGCCGGCCGGCGCTGCCCGTACCACATGACCTGCGCGCCCTCCTCGGACACCTCGGCCTCCAGCACCACGCGCTCGCCCACCACCACCTGCTGGTCCTCAGGGCCCTGCACGATGGTCACGGGCGGCTCTGGACACGTGAGGGGACAGGGGACAGGTGAGGGGACACGGGTGAGGCGTTACAGGGGAGGGGTCACAGGTGAGGGGACAGGGGACAGGTGAGGGGTGCCCCCCCAGGTACCCCCAGGTGTGCCCAGGTGTGCCCGGTGCTCACCCTTGACGAAGCTCTTCTCATTGATGCAGCACTCGAACCCCCAGGTGCCCCCAGGTGTGCCCAGGTGCCCCCCAGATGCCCTCAAACCCCCCCAGGTGCCCCCCAGGTAACCCCAGGTGCCCTCCAGGTGTGCCCAGCTGTGCCCAGGTGCTCACCCTTGACGAAGACCTCGGTGAAGCTCTTCTCGTCGTTGACGCGGCACTCGTAGGCGGCGTCGTCGGCCAGCGAGCACTTGTTGATGGTCAGGATGCGCTTCAGCCCCACGTTCTCGAACACGTACCTGCGGGACACACCTGGGCACGCCTGGGCACACCTGGGCGTGCCTAGGGGGGCACCAGGGCACACCTGGGGGCACCTGGACATGCCTAGGGGGGCGTCTGGGGACACCTGGGGACACCTGGGGACACCTGGGACACACCTGGGCACGCCTGGGCACACCTGGGCGTGCCTAGGGGGGCACCGGGGCACACCTGGGGGCACCTGGACACGCCTAGGGGGGCATCTGGGGACACCTGGGGACACCTGGGGACACCTGGGACACACCTGGGCATGGTTAGGGGGCATCTGGGGACAGCTGGGACACACCTGGGCACACCTGGGGATGCCTGGGCATACATGGGCGTGCCTAGGGGGGCACCTGGGGGCACCTGGACACGCTTGGGGGCGTCTGGGCACACCTGGGCACACCTGTGCCACACCTGGGCACACCTGGGGGCACCTTTGCCCACCTGGGGCACACTTGGGGGTGTCTGAGGGACAACTGGGGACAGCTAGGGGACGGCTGAGGGGCACCTGTGCCCACCTGTGCCCACCTGTGCCACACCTGGGCACACCTGTGCCACACCTGGGGGCACCTTTGCCCACCTGGGACACACTTGGGGGTGTCTAAGGACACCTGGGGTTGCCTGAGGGACAACTGGGGACAGGTGGGGGACGGCTGAAGGGCACCTGTGCCACACCTGGACACACCTGGGGGCACCTTTGCCCACCTGGGACACACTTGGGGGTGTCTGAGGGACAACTGGGGACAGCTGGGGGACAGCTGAGGGGCACCTGTGCCACACCTGGGCACACCTGTGCCACACCTGGGCACATCTGGGGGCACCTTTGCCCACCTGGGACACACTTGGGGGTGTCTGAGTGACAACTGGGGACAGCTGGGGGACGGCTGAGGGGCACCTGTGCCACACCTGTGCCACACCTGGGCACACCTGGGCACACCTGGGCACTCACTTGTTGCTGGGCTTGATGAGCTGCCCGTTCTTGTACCACTTGAGGGGCAGGTCGGGGTTGCTGAGCTCCACCATCAGCCGGATCTTGTTGCCCTTGTCCACCTGGTAGGCGGGGTCCAGCTTCCGGATGAAGGCTGGAGGGGCGGGGGACAGGTGAGCTCAGGGAACCCCAAAAAAAAATCATCCGGGAACCCCAAAATCACCCCAAAATCACCCCCAAATCCTCAAAATTGCCCCAAAATCCCCAAAATCCGACAGCACCCCAAAAGGTTCCTCAGGGGTTCGACTGCCAGGTGAAGGCTGCGGGGGACAGGTGAGCGCAGGGGACCCCAAAAATCACCTGGGAACCCCAAAAATCACCCGGGAACCTCCAAATGGCCGGGAACCCCAAAAAGCATCTAGGAAGTCCAAAAAACCACCCGAGAACCCCAAAAAATCATCTGGGAACTTCTCAAAATCACCTGGGAACCCTAAAAATCACCCTGGAACCCCCAAAAAATCATCTGGGAACCTCAAAAATCACCTGGGAACCCCCAAAAAACACCCGGGAACCCCGAAAAATCATCCAGGGACTCCAAAAAATCATCCGGGAACCCCAAAATTACCCAAAAATCCCCCAAATCCGACAGCACCCCAAAAGGTTCCTCAGGGAACAAGCAGGGGTTCAGGGGGGACAGGTGAGCTCAGGGAACCCCAAAATTCCTCCCAAATCCATCAAAATCCATCCAGAATTCCCAATTTTCCCAAAATCCCATGAATTTTCCCCAAATTCCTCCCACCTTCGCTCTTCTTGGGCTCCACCTTGATCTTCTTGAGCCACTTGAGCCTCCTCAAAATCCCCCAAAAATCCCCTTCGATTTCCCAAAAATTCCCCAAAATTTCCCAAAATTCCTCCAAAAATTCCTAAAAAATTCCCGAATTTTCCCAAAATCCCCCGAATTTCCCCAAATTCCTCCACCTTCGCTCTTCTTGGGCTCCACCTTGATCTTCTTGAGCTGCTTGAGCCTCCTCAAAATCCCCCAAAATCCCCCCGGATTTCCCAAAAAAAACCCCAAAATTCCCCCCTAAAAAACCCTAATTTCCCAAAATTCCTCCAAAAACTCCAAAAAATCACCCGAATTTTGCCAAAACCCCCCAAATTTCTCCCAAATTCCTCCCACCTTCGCTCTTCTTGGGCTCCACCTTGATCTTCTTGAGCCGCTTGAGCCTCCTCAATATCCCCCAAAAATCCCCTTGGATTTCCCAAAAATTCCCCAAAATTCCTCCCAAAATTCCTAAAAAATTCCCGAATTTTCCCAAAATCCCACGAATTTTCCCCAAATTCCTCCCACCTTCGCTCTTCTTGGGCTCCACCTTGATCTTCTTGAGCCGCTTGAGCCTCCTCAAAATCCCCCAAAAATCCCCTTGCATTTCCCAAAAATTCCCAAAATTCCCCAAAATTCCTCCCAAAATTCCTAAAAAATTCCCAAATTTTCCCAAAATCCCCCGAATTTCCCCCAAATTCCTCCCACCTTCGCTCTTCTTGGGCTCCACCTTGATCTTCTTGAGCCGCTTGAGCCTCCTCAAAATCCCCCAAAAATCCCCTTGGATTTCCCAAAAATTCCCCAAAAATTCCTCCAAAAATTGCTAAAAAATTCCCGAATTTTCCCAAAATCCTCCGATTTTCCCCCAAATTCCTCCCACCTTCGCTCTTCTTGGGCTCCACCTTGATCTTCTTGAGCCGCTTGAGCCTCCTCAAAATCCCCCAAAAATCCCCTTGTATTTCCCAAAAATTCCCCAAAATTCCTCCAAAAAATGCTAAAAAATTCCCGAATTTTCCCAAAATCCCCCGATTTTCCCCCAAATTCCTCCCACCTTCGCTCTTCTTGGGCTCCACCTTGATCTTCTTGAGCCGCTTGAGCCTCCTCAAAATCCCCCAAAATCCCCCCGGATTTCCCAAAAAAAACCCCAAAATTCCCCCCCTAAAAAACCCTAAATTTCCCAAAATTCCTCCAAAAACTCCAAAAAATCACCCGAATTTTGCCAAAATCCCCCGATTTTCCCCAAATTCCTCCCACCTTCGCTCTTCTTGGGCTCCACCTTGATCTTCTTGAGCCGCTTGAGCATGCCGCGCAGGTCGGTGATGCCGTACTGGAAGGCGATGCGCTCGTACTCGCTCTTCTTGGTGACGCCCTTGAGGAGCTCCCAGATCTCGGGCGGGATCGTGTCCTCCTCGTCGTCCTTCTTCTTCTTCTTCACCTCCTCGGCCTGCTCCTCCCTGCGGAGCGTCGCCTTCATCATCTTCATCATCCTCATCCTCATCGTCTTTGTCCTCGTCCTCATCATCTTCATCCCAAGGTTGTCCTCATCTCGACCCCCTTCCTGTCCTCATCCTCATCATCCTCATCCTCATCTCATCCCTGTCCTCCTCATCCTCATCCCAAGGTCATCCTCATCCTCATCATCTTCGTCCACAACCTCATCTTCATTCTCATCATCCTCATCTTCATCCTCATCCTGCTCATCCTTATCCTCACCTTCATCCTCATCCTCACCTTCATCCTCATCCTCACCTTCATTCTCATCGTTCTCATCCTCATCGTCTTTGTCCTCATCCTCATCATCTTCATCCCAAGGTTGTCCTCATCTCGACCCCCTTCCTGTCCTCATCATCCTCATCCTCATCCCATCCCTGTCCTCCTCATCCTCATCCCAAGGTCATCCTCATCCTCATCATCTTTGTCCTCATCCTCACCTTCATCCTCATCATCCTCACCTTCATTCTCGTCCTCATCCTCATCCTCCTCATCCTTATCCTCACCTTCATCCTTATCCTCATCCTCACCTTCATTCTCATCGTTCTCATCCTCATCGTCTTTGTCCTCATCCTCATCATCTTCATCCCAAAGTTGTCCTCATCTTGACCCCGTTCCTGTCCTCATCCTCATCCTCATCCCATCCCTGTCCTCCTCATCCTCATCCCAAGGTCATCCTCATCCTCACCTTCATCCTCATCCTCACCTTCATCCTCATCCTCATCATCTTTATCCTCATCATCCTCATCGTCTTTGTCCTCATCCTCATCATCTTCATCCCAAAGTTGTCCTCATCTCGACCCCCTTCCTGTCCTCATCCTCATCATCCTCATCCTCATCCCATCCCTGTCCTCCTCATCCTCATCCCAAGGTCATCCTCATCCTCACCTTCATCCTCATCCTCACCTTCATCCTCATCCTCACCTTCATCCTCATCATCTTTATCCTCATCATCCTCATCGTCTTTGTCCTCATCCTCATCATCTTCATCCCAAAGTTGTCCTCATCTCGACCCCCTTCCTGTCCTCATCCTCATCATCCTCATCCTCATCCCAAGGTCATCCTCATCCTCATCATCTTCATCCTCATCCTCACCTTCATCTTCATCCTCACCTTCATCCTCATCCTCATCATCTTTATCCTCATCATCCTCGTCTTTGTCCTCATCCTCATCATCTTCATCCCAAAGTTGTCCTCATCTCGACCCCCTTCCTGTCCTCATCCTCATCATCCTCATCCTCATCCCAAGGTCATCCTCATCCTCATCATCTTTGTCCTCATCCTCACCTTCATCCTCATCATCCTCACCTTCATTCTCATCCTCATCCTCCTCATCATCTTCATCCCAAGGTTGTCCTCATCTCGACCCCCTTCCTGTCCTCATCCTCATCATCCTCATCCTCATCCCATCCCTGTCCTCCTCATCCTCATCATCTTCATCCTCATCCTCACCTTCATCCTCGTCCTCATCCTCATCATCCTCATCCTCAACCCATCCCTGTCCTCCTCATCCTCATCCCAAAGTCATCTTCATCCCATCCCCATTGGCATCTTCATGCCATCCTCCTCCTCCTGCCCTTCCTCCTGTCCTTCCTCTTCCTCCTCCTCCTCCTGCCCTTCTTCATCTTCCTCCTGCCCTTCTTCCTCCTAGCCTTCCTCCTCCTCATCATCCTCTTCCTCCTCCTGCCCTTCCTCTTCCTCCTCCTCTTCCCCCTCCTGCTGCCCTTCCTCCTTCTGCCCTTCTTCCTCTTCCTCCTGTGCCCTTCCTCTTCCTCCTGCTGCTGCCCTTCCTCTTCCTCCTCCTCCTGCCCTTCCTCCTCCTCCTCTTCCTCCTCCTCCTGCCTTCCTCTTCCTCCTCCTCCTCCTGCTCTTCCTCCCCCTCCTCTTCCTCCTCCTCCTTCCCCTCCTCCTGCCCTTCTTCCTCTTCTTCCTCCTCCTGCCCTTCCTCTTCCTCTTCTTGCTCTTCCTCCTCCAGCCCTTCCTCCTCCTCCTCTTCCTCCTCCTCCTGCCTTTCCTCTTCCTCCTCCTGCCCTTCCTCATCCTCCTCTTCCTCCTGCCCTTCCTCCTCTTCCTCCTCCTCCTGCCCTTCCTCCTCCTGCCCTTCCTCCTCTTCCTCCTCCTCCTGCCCTTCCTCATCCTCCTCCTCCTCCTGCCCTTCCTCATCCTCCTCCTCCTCCTGCCCTTCCTCCTCCTCCTCCTCCTCCTGCCCTTCCTCCTCCTCCTCCTCCCGCTGCCCTTCCTCCCCCTCCTCTTCCTCCCCACCTCTTTTTCAGGAGCCCGCTGAAGTCCAGCTCTCCGGCCGTCTCGTCCTTGGCGCCGTTCCTGGGGGATTTTGGGGGCGATTTTGGGGGGATTTGGGGCATTTTGGGGTCCCCGGGGGGGTCCTGGGGTCCAGGAGGGTCCCTGGGGAGGATTTTAGGGGAATTCTGGGGGGTCCCTGGGGGGATTTTGGGGAGATTTTGGGGGGATTTTGGGGGTCCCCAGGGGTGGGATTTTGGGGGGTTTTGAAGGGATTTTTAGGGGATTTTTGTGGGATTTTGGGGTCCCCAGGGGGGTCTTGGGGTCCAGGAGGGTCCCTGGGTGGGATTTTGGGGGGGATCTGGCGGATTTGGGGGATCCCGGGTGGGATTTTGGGGGGGTCCCATGGGGATTTTGGGCTCCCGGGGACATTTTGGGGTCCCGGGAGGGATTTTGGGGTCCTGGGAGATTTTTGGGGTCCCGGGTGGGGGGTTTTGGGATTTTGGGGGGGATCCCGGGTGCGATTCTGGGGTTCCGGGGACATTTTTGGGGTCCCGGGGTGGATTTTGGGGGGTCCCGGGTGGGGTTTTGGGGTTTTTGGGGTCCCAGGTGGTTTTTGGGGGATCCTGGGTGGGATTCTGGGGTTCCGGGGACATTTTTGGGGTCCCGGGGTGGATTTTGGGGGGGGGTCCCACACTCACGTCCTCTTGAAGGCCTGGAGCACATTGTCCGAGCCCGAGGGGCGGCCGGCTGGGGGGAGAGGGGCGTCAGACCCCCAATGTCCCCAAAATGTCCCCAAAATGTCCCAAAATGTCACAAAATGTTCCCCAATCTCCCCTAAATGTCCCCAAATCCCCCCAAAATGTCCCCCAATCTCCCTAAATGTCCCCAAATCCCCCAAAATGTCCCCAAATGCCCCCAAAATGTACCAAAATGTCCCAAAATGTCCCAAAATCTCCCCAAATCCCCCCAAAATGTCCCAAAATGTCCCCAAAAGCCCCCAAAATGTACCAAAATGTCCCCAAAATGTCACAAAATGTCCCCAAAATGACCCAAAATGTCCCAAAACATCCCCCAATCTCCCCTAAATGTCCCCAAAAGTCTGCAAAATGTCCCCAAATCTCCCCAAAATGTCCCAAAATGTCCCAGAATGTCCCCAAAGTGTCCCCAAAAGTCTGCAAAATGTCCCCAAAATGTCCCAAAATGTCCCCCAATCTCCCTAAATGTCCCCAAATCCCCCCAAAATGTCCCAAAATGTCCCCAAATGCCCCCAAAATGTACCAAAATGTCCCCAAAATGTCACAAAATGTCCCCAAAATGACCCAAAATGACCCAAAATGTCCAGAATGTCCCAAAGTGTCCCCAAAAGTCTGCAAAATGTCCCCAAATCTCCCCAGATGTCCCCAAATTGTCCCCTAATGTCCCAAAATGTCTCAAAATGTCCCCAAATCTCCCCAAAATGTCCCCAAAAGTCCGCAAAATGTCCCAAAATGTCCCCAAATCTCCCCAAAGTGTCCCCAAATCTCCCCAAAATATCCCCCAAATGTTCCCAAAATGTCCCCAGATCTCCCCAAATCTCCCCAGATGTCCCCAAAATTTCCTCAAATGTCCCCAAAAATGTCCCGAAATCTCCCCAAAATGTCCCCAAAAGTCCCCAAAACGTCCCAAATGTTCTCAGGGTGTTTTGGGGGTTCTTTTTGGGTCATTTTGGGGTTAATTTTGGGTTAATTTTGGGGTGATTTTGGGTTAATTTTGGGGTGATTTTGGGGTAATTTTGGGGTGATTTTGGGTGTTTTCGGGGCCCACCCTCGACGTCGATGTTGAAGGAGCAGCGGGTGCCCAGGGGGATTTTAGGTGTGAATTTGGGATATTTTTGGGATATTTTTGGGTTAATTTTGGGTTAATTTTGGGGTGATTCTGGGTTAATTTTGGGGTGATTTTGGGTGTTTTTGGGGCCCACCCTCGACGTCGACGTTGACGTTGAAGGAGCAGCGGGTGCCCGGGGGGATTTTAGGTGTGAATTTTGGGATATTTTTGGGATATTTTTGGGGTTAATTTTGGGATATTTTTGGGATATTTTTGAGGTTAATTTTGGGTTACTTTTGGGGTGATTCTGGGTTAATTTTGGGGTGTTTTTGGGTTAATTTTGGGTGTTTTCGGGGCCCACCCTCGACGTCGATGTTGAAGGAGCAGCGGGTGCCCGGGGGGGTTTTAGGTGTGAATTTTGGGATATTTTTGGGTTAATTTTGGGATATTTTGGGGATATTTTTGGGATATTTTTGGGTTAATTTTGGGGTGATTCTGGGGTAATTTTGGGGTGATTTTGGGTGTTTTCGGGGCCCACCCTCGACGTCGATGTTGAAGGAGCAGCGGGTGCCCGGGGGGATTTTAGGTGTTAATTTTGGGATATTTTTGGGGTTATTTTGGGATATTTTTGGGATATTTTTGAGGTTAATTTTGGGGTGATTTTGGGTGTTTTCGGGGCCCACCCTCGACGTCGACGTTGAAGGAACAGCGGGTGCCCGGGTGGATTTTAGGTGTGAATTTTGGGATATTTTTTGGGTTAATTTTGGGGTGATTTTGGGTTAATTTTGGGATATTTTTGAGGTTATTTTTGGGGTGATTCTGGGATATTTTTGGGATATTTTTGAGGTTAATTTTGGGGTGATTTTGGGTTAATTTTGGGTTCATTTTGGGTGTTTTTTGGGGCCCACCCTCGACGTCGATGTTGAAGGAGCAGCGGGTGCCCAGGGGGATTTTAGGTGTGAATTTTGGGATATTTTTGGGATATTTTTGAGGTTAATTTTGGGTTAATTTTGGGGTGATTCTGGGTTAATTTTGGGGTGATTTTGGGTGTTTTTGGGGCCCACCCTCGACGTCGACGTTGACGTTGAAGGAGCAGCGGGTGCCCGGGGGGACTTTAGGTGTGAATTTTGGGATATTTTTGGGATATTTTTGGTGTTAATTTTGGGATATTTTTGGGTTAATTTTGGGGTGATTCTGGGTTAATTTTGGGGTGATTTTGGGTGTTTTTGGGGCCCACCCTCGACGTCGATGTTGAAGGAGCAGCGGGTGCCCGGGTGGATTTTAGGTGTGAATTTTGGGATATTTTTGGGATATTTTTGGTGTTAATTTTGGGATATTTTTGGGATATTTTTTGGGGTTATTTGGGGATATTTTTGGGATATTTTTGGGGTGATTTTGGGTTAATTTTGGGTTAATTTTGGGTGTTTTCGGGGCCCACCCTCGACGTCGATGTTGAAGGAGCAGCGGGTGCCCGGGGGGATTTTAGGTGTGAATTTTGGGATATTTTTGGGATATTTTTGGGGTTATTTTGGGATATTTTTGGGATATTTTTGGGATATTTTTGGGTTAATTTTGGGGTGATTTTGGGGTAATTTTGGGGTGATTTTGGGTGTTTTTGGGGCCCACCCTCGACGTCGATGTGAAGGAACAGCTGTCCTTCTTGTCCTTGGCCGTGACCTCGCAGCGATAATCGCCCCGGTCCCCGGGCACCACCTTGGAGATGGCCAGCTCGAAGGTGAACACCTGAGCGGGGGACAGGTGAGAACGGACAGGTGAGAACATGAACACCTGGGACAGGTGAGAACGGACAGGTGAGAACGGACAGGTGAGAAGAGAATGGACAGGTGAGAACGGACAGGTGAGAACGGACAGGTGAGAAGAGAATGGACAGGTGAGAACGGACAGGTGAGAAGAGAATGGACAGGTGAGAATGGACAGGTGAGAACATGAACACCTGGGACAGGTGAGACAATCCCTGCCAGTCCCTCCCAGTATAACCCAGTCCCCTCCCAATCCCCTCCCAGTTCATTCCCAGTCCCTCCCAGTATAACCCAGTCCCCTCCCAATCCCCTCCCAGTTCATTCCCAATCCCTCCCAGTATAACCCAGTCCCTCCCAGTTCCTCCCAGTTCCCTCCTAATCCCCCTTTAACCCCTCCCAGTATAACCCAATCCCTCCCAGTCCATCCCAGTTAATTCCCAGTCCCTCCCAGTATAACCCAGTCCCTCCCAATCCCTCCCAGTCCATCCCAGTTCATTCCCAGTCCCTCCCAGTATAACCAGTCCCCTCCCAGTCCATCCCAGTTCATTCCCAGTCCCTCCCAGTATAACCCAATCACTCCAGTCCCTCCCAGTTCATTCCCAGTCCCTCCCAGTCCCTCCCAGTGCTCCCAGTGCTCCCAGTTCCCACCTTGCTCTCCTTGTCGCAGCTCTCCCGGAACTGGAAGCGGGCGCCGCTCTTGGCTCCCAGTTCGAGCCATTTGCCTTGAACCATTTGATGCTGGGTTTAACTGGGAGCTGCGCGCCGTCCACGCGGGCCACGGCCAGCACGTCCCCGCCTGCGAGGGCGCGGGTCACTCGGCAACGCAAAAACCACAGGGAAACAGCAAAAAACACCCCGAAAAACCGAAAAAAAAAAAACCAAAAAACAAACAAAACAAAAAAAATCTAAAAAAACCCCCCAAAAAAAACCCCCAAAAAACCCCCCCCCAAAAAACCCCCAAAAAACAAACAAAAAAAAAACCAAAAAAAATCAAAACAAAACAAAAAATCTAAAAAAAACCCCAAAAAAAACAAACAAAAAAAACCCAAACACAAAAAAAAAAAACCAAAAACAAAAAAACCCCCAAAAAAATCTAAAAAAAAAACCCAAAAAACCCCAAAAAACAAAAACAAAAACAACAACAAAAAAAACCAAACCAAACCAAAACAAAAAAAATCTAAAAAAACCCCAAAAACCGCCCCCCGGGACCCCCCAAAATCCCCCCAGGACCCCCCCAAATCCCCCAAAATCTCCCCAAAACCCCTCAGGACCCCCAAATCTCCCCCAAAACCTTCCAGGACCCCCAAAATCCCTCAGGACTCCCCAAAACCCCCCCCAGGACCCCCCATAATCCCCCCAAAACCTTCCAGGACCCCCCCCAAAATCCCCCCAGGATGCCCCCAAAACCCCTCAGGGCTCCCCAAAATTCCCCAGGACCCCCCAAAATCCCCCTAGAACCCCTCAGAATCCCCCACGACCCCCCCAAAACCCCTCAGGGTTCCTCAGAATCCCCCAGGACCCCCCCAAAATCCCTCAGGACTCCCCAAAATCCCCCCAGGACCCCCCAAAATCCCCCCAGGACTCCCCCAAAATCCCTCAGGACCCCCCAAAACCCCTCAGGGTTCCCCAAATTCCCCCCCAGGACCCCCCCAAAATCCCCCCAAAATTCCCCCAAAATCCCCCCAGGACTCCCCCCAAAATCCCTCAGGACCCCCCAAAACCCCTCAGGGTTCCCCAAATCCCCCAGGACCCCCCAAAATCCCCCCAGGACTCCCCCAAAATCCCTCAGGACCCCCCCAAATCCCCCAAAATTCCCCCAGGACCCCCAAAACCCCTCAGGGTTCCCCAAAATCCCCCCAGGACCCCCCCAAAATCCCCCCAGGACTGCCCAAATTCCCTCAGGACTCCCCCAAACCCCCCAAAATCCCCCCAAACTCCCCAAAATCCCCCAGGACCCCCCCAGGACCCCCTAAACCCCCCAAAATTCCACCCAAAATCCCTCAGGACTCCCCAAAACCCCCCCAGGACCCCCATAATCCCCACAGGATGCCCCCAAAACCCCTCAGGGTTCCCCAAAATCCCCCCAGGACCCCCCCAAAATCCCCCCAAAATTCCCCAAAATCCCCCCAGGACCCCCCAAAATCCCCCCAGGACTCCCCCAAAATCCCTCAGGACCCCTCCAAACCCCCCCAAAATTCCCCCAGGACCCCCCAAAACCTCTCAGGGTTCCCCAAAATCCCCCCAAGACCCCCCAAAACCCCCCAAAATTCCACCCAAAATCCCTCAGGACCCCCTCCAAAACCCCTCAGGGCTCCCCAAAATCCCCCCAAACCCCCCAAACCCCCCAGGACCCCCCAAATTCCCTCAGGACCCCCCCAAACCCCCCAGGACCCCCCAAAATCCCCCCAGGACCCCCCAAAACCCCTCAGGGTTCCCCAAAATCCCCCCAGGACCCCCCCAAAATCCCCCCAGGACCCCCCCAAAATCCCCCCAGGACCGCCCAAATTCCCTCAGGACCCCCCCAAACCCCCCAGGACCCCCCCAAATTCCGTCAGGACCCCCCCAAACCCCCCAAAATCCCCCCAGGACCCCCCCAGGACACCCCAAAATCCCTCAGGACCCCCCCAAAACCCCTCAGGGTTCCCAAAATCCCCCCAGGACCCCCTCAAAATCTCCCCAAAATTCCCCCAAAATCCCCCCAGGACTCCCCCAAAAATCCTTCAGGGTTCCCCCAAACCCCCCAGGACCCCCCCAAAATCCCCCCAGGACCCCCCAAAACCCCTCAGGGTCCCCCAAAATCCCACCAGGACCCCCCCCAGGACCCCCAAAACCCCCCAGAATTCCACACAACCCCCCCCAGGACCCCCCAAAATCTGTCAGGACCCCCCAAAATCCCCCCAGGACCCCCCAAAACCCCTCAGGGTTCCCCAAAATCCCCCCAGGACCCCCCCAAAATCCCCCCAGGACCGCCCAAATTCCCTCAGGACCCCCCCCAAACCCCCCAGGACCCCCCCAAATTCCGTCAGGACCCCCCCAAACCCCCCAAAATCCCCCCAGGACCCCCCCAGGACACCCCAAAATCCCTCAGGACCCCCCCAAAACCCCTCAGGGTTCCCCAAAATCCCCCCAGGACCCCCCAAAATCCCCCCAGGACTCCCCCAAAATCCCTCAGGACCCCCCAAAACCCCTCAGGGTTCCCCAAATTCCCCCCAGGACCCCCCCAAAATCCCCCCAAAATTCCCCCAAAATCCCCCCAGGACTCCCCCAAAATCCCTCAGGACCCCCCAAAACCCCTCAGGGTTCCCCAGAATCCCCCAGGACCCCCCCAAAATCTGTCAGGACTCCCCCAAAATCCCTCAGGACTCCCCAACCCCCCCCCAAAATTCCCCCAGGACCCCCCAAAATCCCTCAGGGTTCCCCAAAATCCCCCCAAGACCCCCCAAACCCCCCAAAATTCCACCCAAAATCCCTCAGGACCCCCCCAAAACCCCTCAGGGCTCCCCAAAATCCCCCAAGACCCCCCAAACCCCCCAGGACCCCCCAAAACCCCTCAGGGTTCCCCAAAATCCCCCCAGGACCCCCCCAAATTCCGTCAGGACCCCCCCCAAACCCCCCCAAGATCCCCCCAGGACCCCCCAAACCCCCCCGGGACCCCCCCAGGACCCCCCCAAAATCCCCCCAGGACCCCCCAAAACCCTCAGGGTTCCCCAAAATCCCCCCAGGACCCCCCCAAAATCCCCCCAGGACCGCCCAAATTCCCTCAGGACCCCCCCAAACCCCCCAGGACATCCCCAAATTCCATCAGGACTCCCCCAAACCCCCAAAATCCCCCCAAACTCCCCAAAATCCCCCCAGGACCCCCCCCAGGACCTCCTAAACCCCCCAAAATTCCACCCAAAATCCCTCAGGACTCCCCAAAACCCCCCCAGGACCCCCCATAATCCCCCACAGGATGCCCCCAAAACCCCTCAGGGTTCCCCAAAATCCCCCCAGGACCCCCCAAAATCCCCCCATAATTCCCCCAAAATCCCCCCAGGACCCCCCAAAATTCCCCCAGGACTCCCCCAAAATCCCTCAGGACCCCCCAAAACCCCTCAGGGTTCCCCCAAATCCCCCCAGGACCCCCCAAAATCCCCCCAGGACTCCCCAAAATCCCTCAGGACCCCCCCAAACCCCCCAAAATCCCCCCAGGACCCCCCAAAACCCCTCAGGGTTCCCCAAAATCCCCCCAAGACCCCCCAAACCCCCCAAAAATTCCACCCAAAATCCCTCAGGACCCCCCAAAACCCCTCAGGACCCCCCAAAACCCCTCAGGACCCCCCCAAAATCCCCCCATGACTCCCCCAAAATCCCTCAGGACTCCCCCAAACCCCCCAGGACCCCCCCCAAATTCCGTCAGGACCCCCCCGAACCCCCCAAAATTCCCCCAGAACCCCCCAAAACCCCTCAGGGTTCCCCAGAATCCCCCAGGACCCCCCTCAAAATCCCCCCAGGACCCCCCAAAACCCCTCAGGGTTCCCCAAACCCCCAGGACCCCCCCAAATTCCGTCAGGACTCCCCCAAACCCCCCAAAATCCCCCCAAACTCCCCAAAATCCCCCCAGGACTCACCCAAAACCCCTCAGTGTTCCCCAAAATCCCCCCAGGACCCCCCCAGGACCCCCTAAACCCCCAAAATTCCACCCATAATCCCCCCAGGATGCCCCCAAAACCCCTCAGGTTCCCCAAAATCCCCCCAGGACCCCCCATGACCCTCCAAAATCCCCCCCAAACCTTCCAGGACCCCCCAACCCCCCCCCCCCCCCCCAAAATCCCTCCAAAAACCTTCCAGGACCCCCCCAAATCCCCCCAGGACACCCCCCAAAATCCCCCCAGGACCCCAAAAATTCCCCCAGAACCCCCCAAAACACCTCAGGGTTCCCAAAATCCCCCCAGGACCCCCCCAAAATCCCCCCCGGACCCCCTAAAATCCCCCCAGGACCCCCCCAAATTCCATCAGGAGCCCCCCAAAATCCCCCCAGGAACCCCCCAGGACCCCCCAAACCCCCCAGAATTCCACCCAACCCCCCCCAGGACCCCCCCAAACCCCCCCGGACCCCCCAGCCCCCCTCACCGCTCTCCACCAGGATGTTTTGGGGTTTGCTGATGAAGAGCCCGTCCGGATCTCGGGGTTCGGGGGGGTGGAGGTCGTCTGGGGGGGGGTCAGGGGGGGTCAGGGGAACCCCCTCCCCAAATCGGGGGGGAGGGGATAAACACGGTGGGGGGGGGGGCACAAGAAATTTGGGGGGAAGGGGGGAAAAAAAACTCACCTAAATCATCCTTGGGCTC